>NC_060122.1:189893960-190196991 GCF_021461395.2 Schistocerca americana | reverse complement strand
TCAACGCCGTTCCATCGTTTGTCGCTTAGACGATACTGGCATATACATGTGTTACTTAATCTACATTTACGTGATTACTCTGCTATTCACAATAAAGTGCCTGGCAGAGGGTTCAATAAACCACCTTCAAGCTGTCTCTTTACTGTTCCAATCTCGAACGACACGCGGGAAAAACGAGCACTTAAATTTTTCTGTGCGTGCTCTGATTTCTCTTATTTTATAGTGATCCTCTTTTCTCCCTATGTGGGTGGGTGCCAACAGAATGTTTTCGCAATCGGGGGAGAAAACTGGTGACTGAAATTTAATGAGAAGATCCCGTCGCAACGAAAAACGCTTTTGTTTTAAGGATTGCCACTCCAATTCACGTATCATGTCTGTGACGCTATCTCCCCTTATTCGCCACAACACAAAAGGAGCTGCCCTTCTTTGTACTTTTTCGAACTGATCCGTCAGTCCCACCTGATGCGCATCCCACACCGCACAGCAATACTCCAGAATAGGGCGGACAAGCGTGGTGTAAGCAGTCTTTTTAGTAGACCTATTGCACCTTCTAAGTGTTCTGCCAATGAATCGCAGTCTTTGGCTTGCTCTACCCACAATATTATCTATGTGATCGTTCCAATTCAAGTTATTTTTAATTTACAGCCTTCAGATTTGTGTTACTTATCGCTTAATCGAAATTTAGCTGAATTCTATTACTACTCATGTGAGTAACTTCACACTTTTCTTTATTCAGGGATATGTGATCTAAATCATTTTGCAAGCCGTTTTGATCATCTGATGACTTTACAATTCGGTAAATGACAGCATCATCTGTAAAAACTCTAAGACGGCTACTCAGATTGTCTGCTATGTCGTTAATATAGACAGGAACAATGGACGGCCTATAACACTTCCTTGGGGAACGCCAGATATTACTTCTGTTTTACTCGGTGACTTTCCGTCTGTGTTTTCTATATGGGACGCATAGTATAAGCTGAAGATTATGTCATAATATCACCTCAAATAAGGTTAGCGTCTGTGTTCTATTATTTATCATTTTACTCATATTTTCAGTAACCTAAAATAACAGTCGCATGATGTGTTATTATTCTTTAATCAGCTACTGCGCAAATTTCTTTTAATTGCCAAAAGTACCACTTCTATAACACATGCAGATTGCATAGCGCATCCGTCATACGCCAATAAATGAATCAGCTCATCGCACTCCATCCAAAAGATGATTAACTGTTTCTAAGTTGCGCATGCATTGCTATTCATTCATAGTCACACTGCACCAGGATGCGATTCCGCCAGGGCGCCAGTATGCCATTCATCTTCCACATGCTGGCAGCTTTTCAGAGGAAACTTGGCAGGCGGGCTGGGAAGCATGAAATCGGAAGTCATCTGTCATCTGCTGCCTTCAGCCGACAAGCGGGCGAGGCGCCGAAATCAATTTCAGACTTACACACATCGTAGACTCGAGTTATTTATATCCATCCGTGTTTGTTCACTCAACCTGCAAAAGAAGGAGGGAGCACTCTTATCACGTTTTGAGGAAACGCGAAGATTTCAGCTCTTTCGTGTGATAGCTTTACCGTCTTCTGCTAGTCACATGGTGAATGCGAGTTACATTGTCTGAAATGAGCTGGTTAATGACTTTCCATATTAGAAAACAAAATATCGATACCTCAGTACGAATTTGTTATTGCCATCAGCGTGGCCGATGTTTCTAATATCTTTCTCGTACATGTTGCGAAAGTAATTTCCTAGATAAAGCTGTACGTGGTGAGTCTTACTGACGTTTAAAAAAACACATAAGCGACATTGAGACAAATTATTTAATATAAGACACAGGGGGCTGCAAATATCGGGAATACCGGAAAACTGGATAACAAATGTTATTATGTGACGTCACCAGATTAGCAGGTTCACTAGCTCACGTCCTGAATCACCTCATTCTAGTCGACAACATTTGCTAATTTTGCATAAAAATCACCTAACGCGTATGATTCTATCATCATCTTCAGATGTTAGGCACACGACTTTATCATATATGAATTACAAGGACACGACAAATTCCTCCATATGGTGTCGTAACGAATTTTTATCGCCTCGTAAGAAGACAGAAGTCTGGTATCACTAGATAGCTAGGCATGAATTTGGAATGTGTTTCTAACGTCATAAAATAAGGTGATTTACGAGTGGTGGCGGAAGATAACCATATGGTGCTCAACACATTGTTGAATTAATTTGCAGCTGTGAAGAACAGGTTTACCCATAAATTTTTTAAAGGTTATTGCAGAAATCAGCGATCAAAATACAATCTATGGAATGAATTGTATATGTGTAGATAGCAAGGAACATTTATTAAAAGGTGATCCGTTTCGATCATCGCATAATCATCTTTCGACCTACAGCCAAATGATGGCCAATGGCTGTGAGTGGAGGAGGAACCGCTGAATGACGACAGTCAACGGCTGTCTTCATTCTGCTGTTCCTGCTCCACGCAGAACCACTATCCGTCAATATGGCTGTAATTCTGAAAATGATCAAGCGATAATCGAAAGCGATTACCTTTTAATAAACTTACTTTGTGATCTAGACTGTTATAGTTTATTCTAAATATGCAGAAATTGCTTAGCGTTATTGGATCACTTCACCATTTTCGAGTTTCATTTTTCGACATTACCCACTTCGTATCTTGTACATGAGATAGTTTGTCAAAACTGGTAATCAAAAGCTCTACAAAAGCGATCGTGGCTATCTAAAGTTTTTTACATATTTCCTTATATTAATCAAGACCACCCCAGTATTTTTCTCTTACAGGGTACATGAGGTTGGTGACGCCAGAAAGGAGGAAGGCGTGGTATGAACACTAGGGTTAAAATTACTGAAATAAATTAATGCTTACAGGATATTTGTTAATCAAGTGGAGCGTACTCGTGAATTTCATTAAACTTACAACACATCTGTAGGGTGAGTCACGTAAGATGTAACAGTCATGTTATTTCGCGTTATTTCCAGATATCGAAACGATGTTCTCGGTAGTACATTAAGGAGCACGTACTTTGGTATGCTCTATAGAATCATAGCACTTGTGTCGATACTGAAGAAAGTATGATACATTTTTTTATAGAATTATATCCCTTTACGCCCTTGGTCTTAAATCAGTCGCGCCTCAAATACATAAGTTTTCTGCATCACTCCAAACTGCAAGGACTGTGCGGGTTCCAGACTTGCGTTTGGAAGCTGTTTTGTTCCAAAATGAGACCATCTGAAGGCAGTAGATGACTTCAAACTTCGACAAGAAGACAGAGCCATGCGTCCGCGAGATAAATACAGTGTATTTTCCTTCATTTCATGCATTTAAGGCAAAGCTGTATTATTTTTGACTGCGAATGTTTCACTTAACGTATATAAGGTCTCTAAACAAGTGCACGAAGTACCAGTTGGACTTTATAAAAGTTTTTATTTGGTGCGTCTCACGTGTTAATAATTCCAAGCTTTTACACTATCCTCACTTTCACATGCAGACTGCACAGTAAATATTCGCACTAAGATCTATGAACAAATAGTACTGCTTTGGTTTTTATACATCAATAAAATATCCTCTCGTCGTTTAGGGTTAACAGATGAAGAAATAATATTACTTATTTTGGAGGATTCCGATTTGAGTGACCTCTCCAGTGGCAATGACTACGATATAGAGCCACGTTATGTTGTATCAAGAGCGACCAATACTTGTGCATGTACATGAAAAAAAACTGCTTTCTTTTACGCTATGTTAAAAATTAATGTGTGTGCGTGTGTGTGTGTGTGTGTGTGTGTGTGTGTGTGTGTGTGTGTGTGTGTGTCGCTTTTGTCACCCCATTGTATTCGAAGTCCTTGAAAGAAAAGTAAATAAATGCGATTCTTGAACAACACAATACTTCTTATTTGGATTGGTATATAAGTAGAACGATCGTGCTAATGGAATTTTTAAAAAATCTACCCTGAGCATTTTTTCAGTATTTTTATCTGATTCCTCGGGTCATAATGCATGGGAATTGGCATATTTCAGATAAAAGTTAGAGAAATATCCTCTCAGGGTGGAAGCGGATATACCTTTTTAACCGCATCGGAAAGCGCTTCACTGAACAAGTGCAGTGGTACTACGCTTGTTACTTCTGAGATTGAAGCTCTTCCCAAAAAAATTGGAGAAATAAAGAAAAATTGAAAAGCAAGTCGGCCGAAAATGGCTTTTGTGTTCTAAAATCAGTCGCACTGGGTGACGCCGTTGTACACGTTTCTTATATGTTTCCATTGCAAAGCTAGCAGGAACTGTGTTGCCAATCGACAGGTCATTTCTGCTTCCACATTCCATGCATAAAGATATTTGTACCAGTGAGTAGAAGCTCGACATGTTGTAAGTAAAAATTCAAAAAATTCTGCCGAAGTAGTGATGTAAAACTGCCTGACAAGAGTGTAGTTGTTTTCACAATAACCTGGAAACGTACGGACATTTGTACCTGTTTTCCTAACGTGAGCCCTACCTGATGTGGCAGAAGATAGCATACGTCGTAGTTGCATATACAATAGCATAGCTGACTATGTATTTATGTCGTATGGAAATGAGGTTTTGCCGGCCGGAGTGGCCGTGCGGTTCTAGGCGCTACAGACTGGAGCTGAGCGACCGCTACTGTCGCAGGTTCGAATCCTGCCACGGCCATGGATGTGTATGGTGTCCTTAGGTTAATTAGGTTTAATTAGTTCTAAGTTCTAGATGACTGATGACCTCAGAAGTTAAGTCGCATAGTGCTCAGAGCCATTTTGAAATGCGGTTTTATCTTAAGTAACTTAGGCCTGTCTGGCCGTGTATAACGACGGACACTCGCATGAGAGCTCTATGTGGCAAGGTTTACACCTCAGTAGTTGACTATTGCCGCAATTCTTTCCAATTTTAGTGCATTTCTCGGACTCTTTTTCGAAAGGTTTCTACGTCAACACTAAAAACCGCTATATCATTTTAATCGCCTTTCCAGGAGCTATTGAATGTCTTTATGGAAAGTATAAGGTACGAGTAAAAACATCCATGCTTGTTTCAATATCTCGGTGGATACCAGCGTTCAGAGCATTATCCATATAAAAAACTCGTGCCCTTCATCATACCATCAATTGCAGGAAACCACGTTTCGATATCTTGAACCATGCAGGAAATAAAAGGGGCGTGGCTCAACTTGCGCGCATGAATAAACTTTATTAATCATCATTATTCAGTGGGAATTAGGCTCACTCAGAGACGCAACATTGACACACATATGCTCACACGCAGAAATCGTACATTCACAGAATAACAAAAGAAAACAGGAACTAAGTCGTAATCCAGATGCTTAAAGTGAATAGTGACCACTGGATGGAGAGGTTCTGCCCCATGTGAGTTCAACTAAGGGAAAGCAAAATTTTCACTCACAAGAACCCCACAATGCTTCTAACAAATGGCTTTAGAGTTACAAAAATTACCCAACTCGAAAAATCTGAGTTAATTTCAATCCAAAACTGCCGTCTAAGTGCACAAATAAGCATCACATCTCACGCACCACAAACTATCTCAACTAAGGCTGGCTCATCATGTAGAAAATCCAACCGGCTTCGCCTCCGCACACATCCATGAGAAAAAAACCCGGACGGACCAGTGAAGAAGACGAATTTACCAGTGAGCCACAAACATCCTCCAATTAGAACACAAGAGAGACGTTACCTGTTTCCTAGTCATAAGTTTTTTCCATTGGTTCAGTGTCTAAAACTTCAACTAATGCGTCTCTCACGTGAATGAGACAATCGCGAGGGTGTCCGTTACGAAGACTCACGCAGATAACGTCCCAGCTGAGTAATCCTCCAAGCCAGCTTTGAAAGCCAACCCTAGCTTCCTTTCTGGGGGTTCTGCTTCAAAGCAGAAGAAAGAAAGTCCACCTGACTTCACTAGATTACATTCGTTTGCAGTTATACCCACATTCATTCAGTTCATCTATGTTCTATGATGAGAACAGGTGGTCACAGGTACAGCTAGTCCTGAACATCAGATTTTATGATAATGAAAATAAAAGACACTCGATGTAATTTTCTGCTGTAATTTCCTTCTCGCGCTTTGTGGGTCTTTAGTGGATACAGAAGCGAGGAACAGAAGCGGTACGTGGACAGAAAATTAAAATATTAGTTTTTTCTGCATTTAATATGGAGTATTATAAATAATACATAACTTTGTTTGCGGTAGTTTCACCGTCAGTTGCTAACAGTATGTCTTTGTTGAAATATATGCAGATACAACGCTTTACAGTACAGTCAGTCATCAATACAGGGACTATTCCGTAGGTGACGGACCCTGACCTCAGTAAAAATCCGTAAATGTTATGAAGTGACAAGCAATCGAAAATGGGTCTATGTGCGTTGATGTTTCAACTCTAGTAGACAAGCCGCTTTAGCTCCGGAAAGGGAATGCTTGTATATCACTGGCAGCTGCGTAAGCGTTCGTGGCAGCGCCCTCATGTAGCGGATAGTGACCATTTCCCATCGTGAATAGGCTGAGGATGACACGGTGGTCGGTCAGTGACGTTGGGTCTTCTAAGACCTGTACGGACGGAGTTTAACTTATTATTGTTGTCATTATTAAGCTCTATATTAGCTATGCAATTTTTTCTACTATCGGTAAAATGCTTGTGTACAGCCTCAGAACTTGGTATTTTTTTATTTTAATATATTGCTAATGGCGTTGAGTTTTCAAAACACCTGGTGGAACTCTGAATTGCCTAAGTCTTCTTTGTAATAGTGATTTCACTAGGAAGAGGGTATTTTAATACGCCTCTGAGAAAAGACATCGCTTTATAACAAAGGCAACGTACATTCGCAGCCTTTGCAGCATTTCAGATGATCACTTAGTGCACCGTCCTCTCATAACCGCTTGTCGTTGATAGCCAGAAAACAAGCCCTGAATCAATTTTTTACCATTTTTAAATTTTGTGTAACTCAGTACTAAATCGAAAGCGATCCTGTAAATCTACTTTTTTTTTCTCTAAGGTCTATTACTTATGCTTCAAATAATTTCAGTTTATAGACTTAAGCACGCTTTGCAGCATTTACAAGAGTTCTTGTTTTTACGATTAATGTTTGTCTAGTAGTAAATTCTTCATTAGTTGCTTGTGTAAAATATCTGTACTTCTTTACGGGAGCTTCGTTTTTGTATCCACGTATTTCTCATACTATAGGGCTCATTGCTGAGCCCTACATCAGCACCAGATGCTGGCAGATTTAGAGTTGGAACAGAATCCGTTTTCATCTTGTCGTTTCGAAGGAGTATCCAACAGTTCACTTTGGAAACCACTTTCATAATCCGACTCGGTAAAATGTACTGGGCAAACCAATCATTTTCAATGGAATACGAATCCGCACGTTTCCTCTCCTTGTTTTAAGGAAATATATGAAACTTAATTCCTAACTTGGTAACTCGACTGCTGGGGGTTGCACAACTGGCGACCGCGTAGCGAAATGCTGTTTTTGACTGAACAACTTACTCAAGTGGTTCAAATGGCTCTGAGAACTATGGGACTCACCATCTGAGGTCATCAGGCCCCTAGAATTTAGAAGTACTTTAACCTAACTAACCTATGGGCATCACATACATCCATGCCCGAGGCAGGATTCGAACCTGCGACCGTAGTAGCCGCGTGGTTCCGGACTGAAAACAACTTGCTCTAAAAATACCTCAGCACACGGATAATTACAGCATAATTCTGAAATCAGCCGCCAATCAATAAAAAACTTCATTTGCTGTAAACAACCCCGTTTTCGCCAGTAAACGCAAGTACAGGATAATACGTTATAACAATTGCCGGATACGGAGCGCTGTTTGGGTGTACTCTGACGTCAGCGGCGAGTCTTGTCACTGCGCATACGCCTTGTGAACGCTGCTGTGTATTTTAGTATCTGTGGCGCTCTCAGAGAGAGCGGAGTAGCGGTCATAGATCCAGAGCAGTGTCTTGCACTTAGGGTGGGAAACTGCCCCTAATGGCGGAGGAATCAGCAGTGATCAACGGGAAAACGATGCAGAAGGCAGTGAAACCACAGCCTTAAAAACACATCATGCATATCCACAGGACATATGGCATGTAACTGGAAAAAATGTTATTGTGATCTGCATTGGCAAAAGATTTGGGTATATTCTCCCATTCGGATTCCCGAGAGGGATCTGCCAAGGGGAGGTGACCTCGACAAAAATAGAATAAACTACGAGTATGTCCGCCCCTCGTGGTCTCGCGGTAGCGTTCTCGCTTCCCGAGCACGGGGTCCCGGGTTCGATTCCCGGCGGGGTCATAGATTGTACCTGCCTCGAGATGACTGGGTGTTGTTGTGTCGTCTTCATCATCATAACTCATCCCCATTACGGTCGGAGGAAGGCAACGGCAAACCACCTCCATTAGGACCTTTCCATTTGAAGGGCGTGGAATTTCAGAAGTTTTAACGTGGTAAGGAAGCAAGAAAATCTAAAAACGGTAATGGCAAGGCTCAATAAAGACATTGTTCTCATCAGGATCGACAGCAAACCAACTCCGACAGCAATATTTCAGGTATAAAAGTCCAAATCGCAAGCAGAAGTTGAAGAGATAGAGAAAGTATGAGGATATTGAACGGGAGATTCAGTACGTGAAGGAAGATGGAAAATTTAACAGTCATCGGAGAATGTAGTTCGGTAGCAGGGGAGGAAGTAAAAGAAACCATTACGCGAAAATATGAGCTACTTAGTAGGAAAGAGAGAAGAGAAAAACTAATCGAGAACAGCAATAAATATCAGTTAGTAATGGCAAACACCCCGTTTAAGAATCACACAAGGAAGAGGTATTCTTGGAAAAGGCCTAAAGATACGGGAATATTTCAGTTAGATTGCATCAGGGTCAGGCAGAGATTCCGAATTCGGATACTGGATTGCAAGGCGTACCCACGAAGAGATATAGTCTCAGAGCACGATTTAGTAACGATGAAGAGTAGGCTGATATTTAAGAGACTTGTCAGGTAGAATCAATGCGCAAAGATATGTGATGCGGAAGTACTAAGTAGTGAAGGACAAGCTTCAAGTTCTCTGAGGCTATACATGCTGCGATAGTGGATAGCTCAGTAGGCAGTTTGATTGAAGGATAATGGACATTTCTATAAAGCGCAATAACAGAAGATGGAAAGAAACCCTTACATACAAGGAACACTACTGTGAAGAAACCGTCGATGACAGATGAAATACTTTAGCTGATCGATGAAGGAAGGAAGTACCAAAATGTTCAGGGAAATGTAGAAATACCAGACAATTAGAGACGAAGTAAACACGAAGTACAGGGAAGATAAGGTAGAATAGCTGCATCAAACGTCAAGTAATCGAAAGGAAGGAATCAGCAAATTAGAGAAGAGCAGAGAGGAAAAATTGCATCACCGATGAGTCTGCTGCAGCCACAGAGGGGTCGCTTCCTTCGGGCGCGCTATATCTTATTGTTGCCCTCAGTCACCAGTTTATCACGGATGAGTGCAGAAGCAGCGGAGGCAGTCTCGTCGTCCGCACATGAGGCATTGAGCTTCGTAGTCACCCTGTAATATGTAAGTAGGCTGTTTGTTTTCTTATTGGCAACGTTACGTAGCGCACTGTATGAAAATCACTGGCTGTGCTGTGTGCAGTCTGTGGCTAGTTTGCATTGTTGTCTGCCATTGTAGTGTGGGGCAGCGGCAGCTGGATGTTAACAGCGCGTAGCGTTGCGCAGTTGGAGGTGAGCCGCCAGCAGTGGTGGATGTGGGGAGAGAAATGGCGGAGTTTTGAAATTTGTAAAAATGGATGTCATGAACTGCTGTATATATTATGACTTTTGATGACTATTAAGGTAAATACATTGTTTGTTCTCTATGAAAATCTTTCATTTGCTAACTATGCCTATCAGTGGTTAGTGCCTTCCGTAGTTTGAATCTTTTATTTAGCTGGCAGTAGTGGCGCTCGCTGTATTGCAGTAGCTTGAGTAACGAAGATTTTTGTGAGCTAAGAGATTTGTGAAAGGTACAGGTTAATGTTAGTAAGGGCCATTATTTTGTAGGGATTTCTGAAAGTCAGATTGCGTTGCGCTAAAAAAAAATTATTGTGTGTCAGTTTAAGCACAGTCATGTATAATTGTTCTAAGGGGACGTTTTATATGTCGACCCTTAGCCGAGGATACCTCACTGGAATCTTCTGATTTTTTTCTTGTAGTTTGTGTAATTAGTGTAGCTATTGTTTATTGCTAGCGCGTAATTGTAGAGAGAATCTCCTTTATAGTTGCAGCCTTTCATTGTTGTACAGTAAAACAGTTGTGGCATGCATGAAGATTTGCACCAAGTATTTCGCTGCTGCGCTTGCAATTAACGAGATATTATTTTCAGTGCTATGTTAATGTGTTCTCTTATTGTTGCTCTTCAGATTGTGTTTTTCTGTGTTATCGTGTGAATTATTGTGACAATAATGGCGTGTGATAAACGTAATACTAGGCTCCAAAGTAAACTGAGAAATGACAGTGAAGACGAAAGCAGTGTGTTAGCGCCACCGAGTAATGAATTAACTAATGTTCAAAGTAGTAATTTGGTAATTGTGCATAGGGAAATGGAGCGGGCGGCAAATAATGGTGTAGACAGTGAAACAGGTAGTGAAAAGGTAAGCATTATCGATCGATCGGTCGGCAACAGCTCGCCTCAGAAATCCGAAATGAGAGAACACAATACTGCAAATACTGTAGACTTAGGTTTTGGGACCTCACCGTTTTCTCAAATGAGTCAAGACACATTTTCTGCTTGTCAAAATGTGAATGTTGCCGGTGAAAATGCACTGCAAAAAAACATAGAGAAACAGATTCCAGACACTAATACATTATTATTGCAATTAATGCAACAAATGGAACAAAATCAGAGACAAATTGGACAAAATCTTCAAAAGTTAGACACAATGGAACATAATCGTCAAAAGTTAGACACAATGGAACAACACCACAGACAAACACACCAACAGTTAGACACAATGGAACAAAATCTTTAAAAGTTAGACAGAGTGGAACAAAATCTTAAAAAGTTAGACACAGTGGAACAAAATCTTAAAACGTTACACACAACGGAACAAAATCTTCAAAAGTTAGGCACCACACTTGAACAAACACGTGAAGATTCAACTACTGAGTTACATAACATTGAATCGAATTGTCAAAAAGTCTGTAATGACGTAAAAACACAAATTTGTGAGCATTTTCAACCTATTTTCTCGCGGCATGAAAATGCATTACAGAATCACGAAGCAGCCATAAAAGAACTGCAAACCATTGTTCATGAAAATCATGAGACCTTGTGGGCTAAAATTGACTCAGTTGCATCTACCGATTCGGTTACAGTTCAAAATTGTTCAAATGGCTCTGAGCACTATGGGACTCAACTGCTGTGGTCATAAGTCCCCTAGAACTTAGAACTACTTAAACCTAACTAACCTAAGGACATCACACACAACCATGCCCGAGGCAGGATTCGAACCTGCGACCGGAGCGGTCGTGCGGTTCCAGACTGTAGCGCCTTTAACCACTCGGCCACTTCGGCCGCCATTCGGTTACGCAACTTGCAACAACTCAGGAAAACTTGAAGGACACAGTAGATTCGATTTCAACACAAATGGACACTCTGAAACTTGGTTCAGAAAAACACACTGAGGAAATGTGTTCACTATCGGAGAAAGTAGCCGAACTTTCGGATCAGGTCACTAACTTATCTACAAAGGTAGATGATGATCTGAATGACACAAGACCTGTAGCCTTCACTGACACAGAAGAGTATGAACAAATTAGAAAATTCAAACAAAATCAAACTCAAATCAATACACAGTACAAAAGAGAAATCCGAGAAGTACAAGATCAGTTGACGCAGGTAATACAAGAATTACATATTTCAGAGGACACTCGCGCTCCAGTACGGGAAGAGGGACATAGAAATACGGAACAACCACAAAATAATAACACAGGACATTTCGGAAATTATGAAAGAAATTGACAAGGCGCATTGGATTTTGAGATGGAACCGCCGACACGACGTAACAATGACCGATATGCTACCCGCCGACACGATGATTTTGACTATAAGCTGTTCATAACTACACGTAAATTCAAAACGTTTAAGAATTCTGCCAACGACATTCATCCACAAGCATGACTCCATCAATTCTCTCATTGTTTTCCTCCCAACTGGTCATTGGAGCACAGGTTAGAATTTATGTGTGGCTACTTGGAGAATGAACCAGCTGTAAGAATGCGATCGGTCATTCACGATTGTCACAGTGAAGGAGAATTTTACCATGCCTTCCTCTCAGCGTACTGGTCTCAAGCTACACAAGACCGAGTAAAACATAGCATCATGATGATGAAACACTTTGAACAATCTGAATTTTCCATTCTTGTGAAATATTTTGAAGACATGTTGCATAAGAATCAGTATCTTTCAAACCCATACAGCCCCTCAGAACTCATCCGCATTTACTTAATCAAATTACCTAAACATTTACGGCATATTATTTTAGCAGGACGTTGCAAAGACGACATTGAAGCTTTTCAGGGACTGTTACAAGAACTGGAAATTGACACTGACAATCGCGGAACGCGAAAACAGTAGCACAACAATTACAGGTCACATCTGTCACAATTCCGCGATGACAGAAATAATACACGACAAGGCTATTCTTATAACGTAAATCGTGACCAAAACAGACACCACCCGTATGACAACCGTTGGCAGAGTAGTAATAATTACAGGGAAAGATCACCTCTCCGCGGTAATGACTATCACAGAGACAATCAGAGAAACAGACAATATGGGAACCAAAATAATTATTATTACGGGAGACAGAATAACTTTAGACGCAACAGTCCAGCGCGCAGTTACGATTCAGGGAGAAATTCTCCACCACTTAACCGACAAGAAAGAAACTACAGGAACTACCGACATGACGACAGACGATGTGATCGTAACGACAGACCTGAACTGCATCAGAACTGGCGGGATTTAAACAGGGCAGGGCCCTCTCGTCACGGTGAATTTGTAGAAGCTAGGTCTCCAAATCCCAATAACGACGCGCGCCAACAAAGAGACAATAGGCAATGACTCACACCGCTGGCAGCCACAAAACGTGCTTATGAAACTGACGACGCAGCTGCCGTAGCCAGTAATTACGTAAAAATGGAAGACATTAGGGACATCTTACTCCAGGAACACGACATAAAACTTAACAACATTGCATATCCTGTGATTCACATTACTGTAAATGACGTAAAATGTACGGCAATACTTGACTCTGGCAGTCCCATTTGAGTAATTAGTGAAACAGCTTTTAGCAAATGCAACAAATCGAACGATTGCCCCACACTTCCGTTATGTAAGATTAAATTACAAGGTGCAACGATTGGAAAAAGTGTAGATGTACGCCAACAAACCAACTTAGAATACTTTTGTCAAAGCCACAGCTTCTCTATGAACTTTCTTATTGTTCCATTATTGTCGACGGAAATTATACTGGGAGTAGACTTTTTGAATGATCACAAAGCAATCTTAAACTTTCACGATGCTGAAATAAGTTTAGAGAAAGAAGGTAAGTCAGTAGCTTTGAAATTTAAAGATTGGCTCTCAAACCATGACGAAGAAATTAATCGGCTCTACCTCCTGTTAGACAACAGGTCGGAATTTTCGACAGAACTTGACACTAACAATCACTCTGCAAGTACTGACAGGGCTGATATCGACAGCATATTTGAAATTAATGAATTAATTCAGAATAAAATTCAAACAATTGAGAATTGTAATGACACTGATAGGAAGGACCTTTTTGAGATTTTACAAGCACTTTCCACAGTTTTTACTCACAAAACAGGAACAATCAAGGGATTTCAATACCAATTTCGTGTTCGTGAGCATACTAAATTTTGTGTTAGACCATACGTAATTCCAGCACATTATAGGGACAGTGTTAGAACAGAAATACATTCTATGCTTGACGAGGGCATTATTGAGCCTGTAGTAAGATCATACAACAATCCATTACTTGTTGTTGAGAAGAAAAGTGGATCGATCAGGCTTGTCTTAGATTTGAGACAAATCAATACTATCATTATTCCTGAAACAGACAGGCCGCAAACATTGGAAGAACTTCTTCAAAATTTTAATGGTGTAAAAGTGTTGTCTTCCATTGATCTCAGATCCAGATTTTATCAGATCGAACTTCATCCAGAATGTAGAAAATACACAGCTTTCCTTTGTTTCGGCGTTTGTTATCAGTTTCGGAAACTTCCTTTTGGCTTGAACATTTCTTTGGCAGCATTCATTCGCGCGCTAAATTCCATATTACCTGAGTTCTTAAAACGTCACATCACCTTATATGTGGACGATATTCTAATAGCAGAAGCTTCATGGGAACAACATAATCGCATCCTCAACAGTTTGTTACGTATTTTTGCAGAATCTGGAATTACAGTTAAATTGGAAAAGTCTAAATTCGGTAGGTCAAAGGTGAGGTTTTTGGGACATATTATTTCTTCTGAAGGCATTCAGCCGGATCCTGAAAAGTTAGAAGCAATCAGAGCCATTCCAGTTCCATCCACAAAAAAACAAGTCCGCAGTTTTCTAGGTCTCGTAAATTTTTACTGTCGTTTTCTGAATATGCAAATTCTTGTTACACCAAAACTTTGTTCTCTCACTGGAAAAAATACTATTTGGAACTGGGACGAACAAGCACAGTTGGAATTCAATTCTTTAAAAGAATCGCTACTTAACGTGTCAATACTAGCTCATCCAGATCTGTCACAAGATTTCTGCCTTATCACGGATTCTCCTAAAGTCGGTCTTGGTGCCCATTTATTTCAAGAAGCCATAGAAAATGACACTACCATTCAGAAAACCATTGCTTTTGCTAGCCGAGTGCTAACTAAATCTGAAAAAAAATTATTCCGTTACTGAATTAGAAGCTTAAGCTATCGTTTGGGCATTTAACAAGTTCCGTTTCTTTCTTTCTGGTAAGCACGTAAAAGTATACAGTGATCATCGTGCATTACAATGTCTTATGTCTTCAAAACTAAACCATGACAGGTTAAAACGTTGGGCATTGTTTCTGCAAGAATTCCACTTCACAATAGTCTACATTCCCGGCAAGGAAAACATTGTTGCGGACGCACTGTCATGCGCACCGGCTGGGCTTGAGAAAAGTAACACAGAAGGCAACCTCGAGAAAAATTTCAGTATTCTTTACATTCAGAAAGTCGCCTTTGTAAACTTCATCACCACATCTTTAAAGGACATTGCTTATGAGCAAGATAAAGATCCGATTGGGAAAGACATCAAGAGCAAATGGCATGAAAAGACACACACAGAGATTCGGCATTATTATCTGGTTAGAAACAACATGCTGTTCAAACGCTGCACTGTTGATGACAAGCTATGGGTACTTTGCATTCCTGACGATTTTGTTAATAAGCTCATTTGGTACATTCATTTCAGCTACGCACATTTTGGCCCAGGAAAATGTTATCATATTCTTCGAACGACTTGTTATTTTAACGATATGGAAAAGAGAATTCGAAGAGTCTTGTCTATTTGTAAACTTTGTCAAAAGGCGAAACCATCTACTATCTCCTATCGTGCTCCACTGTCTCCTATCATTCCTTCTGAATTAAAAGAATTTGCTGCTGTTGATCTCTTGGGACCGCTTGTCAGAACATCTAATGGATTTGCGTACGTTCTAGTCGCTGTTGAACTTACTTCAAAATTTGTTTCTTTCACTCCGTTACGTAAAGCCACTGGATAGTCTGTATCCAACGCCTTTGTTAAAAATTTCTTACGTGAAGTTGGCCACGTTGCTAAAGTCATTTCAGATAACGGACCACAATTCAGATCTGCTGTTTGGTCACGCATGCTTCGGAATCATAAAATCAAACCTGTTTTAATTTCATTCTACTCACCACATTGTAACCCGTCTGAACGAATTATGAAAGAAATCAATAAGCTTTGCAGACTTTATTGTCACAGAAAGCATCAGCATTGGGACAGATATTAACACTTATTTCAAAATGTGCTGAATTAAATGCCTCATGATTCCACTGCTTTACCACCTACTCTTGTACTAAAGAATGAAGAACCACCGAACAGAATCAGAGAGCTTGTACCTTTCCCGAATACACGTAAACTTCGACACAAAGACATAATTGATTTGGCTCTTAAAAATATAAAATCTGCAGCAGAGAAAAGGAGAAAACTACTCGGTAAAGCAAATGCAAAGAAATTGTATATTGGTCAGAAAGTTCTCATTAAAGCTCATTCATTGTCACATAAGAAGAAACACTTGAGTCACAAATTCTTTCTAGCTTACAATGGACCTTACAGAATCCGACGTATACCACATGATATTTGCGTTGAAGTTGAAACTCTGCAGACCAGGAAGAGTAAAGGTTTACACCACATTTCACATGAAAAAACGTTTAATGAAAGATAATCTGCTTTTTAACTTTGTCTTTGCCATATAACTTTTCACTTTACATTGTTAGTAGGCTTTGTCAGACTTAGAATCTGTTAATATGCAACAATGTTTGAAGTTAAATATCCAGTCAAGAACCAAGAGAACTTATTTCAACAGAAATTATGAATGCATTGTTATAGTGAACAGATGACACAATGTTGTTATTTGTACATTCTTGCTTGTTAGTTGCACGATTACGTAACGACTATAAGGCTCACATACTTAGAACATTTACCTGTACTGCTAATGAGATTTTAATGCAACATTTTGGTTTACTTGAAATTTGGTGTATCATGAGGTAAGTACATTGGCTTCAGCAGAACTTTGCTTACAGAGGACGATAACTACGACATTTCCACAGAGATTATCTTACAGCAAGACGTACATTCAGCGCTACAGGACACGTATTTGAGTGATTAATTTTGTACTTAAATCATTTATTTTTAAAGATATTTGAAGTACAATGATACAAAGGTGTTCCATAATACATTTCATTGAATTGTTGTAATCTGTAACACCTGAGGGTATAATTACATTAATCCTCAGGGGGGTACACGCCTACTTTGTGTACCATGTGTTTGGCAAGCACAAGGAGCCCTAGCTAATATGGTATTTGCTTATACAACTTTACACATCGGTACCATATTCCTCTAACACATAATTACACAGCTATCTGATCATTTAACTGAGAGACAAACATTTCTTTTTACTACATCAGTGACAGATGTTTACGTAATTATACAGCTGGATAACTTCACACTTACGAAATTGTATTTTGTCTGTGCTTTGCGAACTGTTCATATTTTTTCAGAACCATTGTGATATTATGAGAGCTTTCAATGATATATTTGGTATGGGATCACGATTTTTAAAGTACGTTTGAGGCAGATGACACTTTTGACATGAGCAGAGAATTTTATTTTTAGGTTTTGAAATTATTGGAGGAAGCTACAACGATTTTGAGAGTTGACTGAGGTGTTATGATGTTATTATTACGATGACTATGTGTATTATGCTGTTGTGGTATGTTTATGATCAATAAGCTGATGCTATATAAGGAATGTGATTACGTGTTTATATGTATATGAATAATGAATAGAAGTTAGGGACTCTGGTTTGTGAAAAAGGATGTTTGAAACCGAGAATCGTACTTTAAGAGTTATGAAATGTATGTATTACAATGCCGCTGAAAATTTTTTGGACACTGTTATGTTCATAAGATTTTGTTTCTACACATTGGCAACGCAAATTCTCGACCCGTGTATATGAGACTGTCACTGTAGCAGAAACTGCTGTCGTAAATATTTCCGTAAGAAAGTTAAGTGACTACCCGCACGTAATGCGTCGTGGGCACCCAGCTGCATCAGACGCCTGGAGAAAAAGCCATTAGTGTGTGCATTTTCAGAGGCACAGGTAGAAAAAAAAAGGGGAGGCCATTAACCTCGCTATTGACATTCCTTTATAGAAAGCACCGCAAATACGACAAGCTCATTACTTGGAAACATTCTTACATCTGCACACCTGATTATGACAAGTATCTTTCTACGAGAGTTGAGAGATTTTTTTACTACCTTATGAAATGCCATATGGCTAATGAATGATGTTTCATGCCTTCCATTGTACATATTTACTCATTTTGTTTAATATCAAGTTTCTAGCTGCAGCAGCATTGGTTAAAATAAAATGTAATAGATGTACTAATATAAATATTTTATGCCTACAGATCCAGTAAATAATTTTATGATCTATTCACAAAAACGAAGGAGCATAAAAAGACATTTCCCTTCACAGGAATTGCATACGGAATTTTCTTTTCAAGTACTTGGTAATTTCTTTTGTAGAATAATTTGTGGTGCACCACTTTAATTACATAGACATTAAGATGTGAATATACATTTCCCTTGTCTGCACTGTTGTCTTTAGTGTAATGTTTTTTTTCTGCTTGAGCTATGTCATGTTTAGATATAAGTTGTTTCATTTGCTGTTGCTGTTTGCCAGGCATAGTGTTACTGAATTTGACTTTGTGTTACTCTTCTAGGCCAGTTTACTACCGATTTATTTTTCTTGTTTGCTGCACATTGCCTTATATTAGTTGTAATATTGCAATTGCTTTGCTAATTTCTATAATGCTGCTTGCTTCGCAAATCTGCATTTTTTTTCATTGCTGTTTGCGTTAATTGTTTTGTGCGGCTACATTGCCTCGTCCCCTAGTTTAACACCAGAGCTCAGTAGATTTAAGTTAGCTTAAGATGGGGTAGGCTATAAGTTGTGATGAATTGGAAGAAATGCATTGAGAATCTATAAGAAAATTGCTTGGCCAAAAATGTTGTGTACAGTGGAGAAAAACTATTTTTGAGAGAGGATGTGAACAGAATACAGAAAGCAGGCTGAGATAGGGCTTTTTCAGAATAATGATGAACGAAGGGAGATCTCCATGCAAAATACTGCAGTAAAACGAACCCTGTCCTTTCCTTTTGACTTGTTCCTCTGTGTGTTTGTGTACCCTCGTGTATTTGTGTTTTTCCTGTCTTCATGTGTTTAGCTGATGTTGTTGTGTTGTAGAATTTTTTCTAATACTATGTTATTTACTTTGTAAAGATGTTTAGACATTATTTGTTCTGTTTTGTTTTAATGCTCATGTGTGAAGTTGATGTTTCGAAAATTATTCTGATCTTTTATGTATTTACTTATGTCATAATTCCTGTAACACTGATGTATATGTTAGTTCGATTCTTTTGTAAAGCCTGTACTACAAATGTTATCTGTATTGTTATGTTCTTTAATGACGTATTTTGTACCTTTGTAATTGTATTCTTATGCTACAAAACTGTAATTGACACCATTTCATCATATTATTAACTTGTAAGTTACATTTCACTACACACATTTCTGTTGGTTATAGTATATGGACAATATGTGAGAAGTTGGGACTGTTAGTGTTTGCACGTGAGTTAATAATTCAGCAAGGGACTGGATAACAGCATTGCTGGTTCTAAGGACAATTCCAAAAACTTTGTGAGTGCAAAAGTGGTGGTTATGGTCTTGCTATATTATCTCCAAAACTCTTCAATGGTGATTGTGCACCCGCACAGTCACAACAGATGGCTGCTGGCCATCTCTACAAGGACTACAGTGGGTCTACACCTTTGCTGACTCACCAATACCGTAATCTCTACCAGGACTACAGTGGGTCTGCTCTGTGATGACCTACCTACCAATATTCTTCAAAACATCGAATGACTCTGCTGTGGGTTTGCTCTGTTGTGGCCCATTACCCGTCAGCATGTCAAGAGTCAGCACTGTCTTTTCATTGGAAGGACAACACTACTTCTTCAAGACTGCATGGAAATCCACTACATCCGTGTGCATTGTCATTTACTGCTCAGACTTTAAGAAAAGAAACAGCAGTTTTACTGTGATGAATGATCAGGACTGTCTTTATGGACTGTGAGAAAATTTTAGCTTTTGACCAACATTGTATCAGTAAGTGTGTTCATTTGATTTCTTTGTTATTGTAATTATGAAAAATTTTATCAAATCATTATTGGCCACTGCCCAAAACAATTTGTAAATTTTTTTGTGGGGAGCATGGGGGCTATGTAATATGTAAGTAGGCTGCTTGTTTTCTTATTGGCAACGTTACGTATCGCACTGTATGAAAATCACTGGCTGTGCTGTGTGCAGTCTGTGGCTAGTTTGCATTGTTGTCTGCCATTGTAGTGTGGGGCAGCGGCAGCTGGATGTTAACAGCGCGTAGCGTTGCGCCGTTGGAGGTGAGCCGCCAGCAGTGGTGGATGTGGGAAGAGATATGGCGGAGTTTTGAAATTTGTAAAAATGGATGTCATGAACTGTTGTATATATTATGACTTTTGATGACTATTGAGGTAAATACATTGTTTGTTCTCTATTAAAATCTTTCATTTGCTAACTATGCCTATCAGTGGTTAGTGCCTTCCGTAGTTTGAATCTTTTATTTAGCTGGCAGTAGTGGCGCTCGCTGTATTGCAGTAGCTTGAGTAACGAAGAGTGAGTGATTTGTAAAAGGTACAGGTTAATGTTAGTAACGGCCATTCTTTTGTAGGGACTTCTGAAAGTCAGATTGCGTTGCGCAAAAAGAAATATTGTGTGTCAGTTTAAGCACAGTCATGTATAATTGTCCTAAGGGGACGTTTTATAACCCTTGCTTCTGCGTGTCATTGTACCACATTTCATCATAATACGTTACAGCTAAAATCGTTAGAGCCAAATAATAAAACACTCTTTTTCGTTCAAAATATGTTCCGGAGAGCACTTTTTGCTACTGCATATTTCAATTTCCTCCCTCACATCGACATATCTACCTTTAGTTCTGGTATGAAGCATTTCGATATTTCTGTCTATAGTCGTTGTAGGATGTTTATTTTTGACAATGTGTGTACCAAAAACTGTTTTCTTATCGGAATGTCTGTGCTCTTGAAAGCACATTTGAAACGGACCTCCCTCTGGAACTCACATAAGTGCAGCTCATTTTGTAGTCACGTGAATTCCAACATTTTCTCGCGTTTAACTACAACATTATACCGGATACGTAACTTCAAAGTAAAGTCTGTTTGAAAACCTATTGTGAAATTGAATTGTATGGAACTTTGCCCTAGTTTTGTTATATGGTGCTGTTATATGACAAGGACATATACAGGGTGATCAAAAAGTTGGTATAAATATGAAAACTGAATAAATCGCGGAATAATGTAGAGAGAGAGGTAGAAATTGACACACGTGTTCGTAATGACTTGGGATTTTATTAGAACAAAAAAAAAAAAAAAAAAATACAAAAGTTCAAAAAATGTCCGACAGATGGCGCTTCATCTGATCAGAATAGCAATCATTAGCATAACAAAGTAAGACAAAGCAAAGACGATGTTCTTTACAGGAAATACTCAATATGTACACCATCATTCCTCAACAATAACTGTAGTAGAGGAATAATGTTGTGAACAGCACTGTAAAGCACGTCCGCAGTTATGGTGAGGCATTGGCGTCGGATATTGTATTTCAGCATCCCTAGAGATGTCGGTCGATCACGATACACTTGCGACTTCAGGTAACCCCAAAGCCAACAATCGCAAGGACTGAGTTCTGGGGACCTGAGAGGCCAAGCATGACGAAAGTGGCAGCTGAGCACACGATCGTCACCAAACGACGCGCGCAAGAGATCTTTCACGCGCCATCTGTCGGACATTTTGTGAAGTTTTTTTTTTGTAGTTCTAATAAAACCCCATGTCATTCCAAGCATGTGTGTCAATTTTTACCTCTCTATCTACATTAATCCGTGGTTTATTAAGTTTTCTAATTTATACTGACTTTTTGATCATCTAATACTTATCTTATGTCCTCTGGGTTTACCTCCTTGTCTTTCATATATTTTATTGATTTTCCTATAAATGCTGGTAACATTGTTTTATAACCGTTTTCTACAGTAATCTGTTCCAGTTTACTGAGTTCATTGTTCATTTCACTTTGTGGCTGTGGTAGGCATACTAAACGGTGAACCATACAATCGGCAAAAGCTCTGCTCAAACGTTGAGGATAAGATTAATTAGCATTTAATATCACGTCAGTGCAAATTAGTTTTCTATAAACGCCGAATACATGTTTATTTTGTTTTCTGGTTACAAGTACGTCCAGGAACATTTCTTATGTTCCCAAATAGCACATCAATTATCAGACTTGGTTTTACCTTCTTGTATAATGTTTTCAGTTATTGATCTCTTTCACTACTATAAATTAACTGTTCAAAAAGATTTCGGGCTTGCAGCCGGTAGTCGTAAACTTCACTGCGCGATATTTCGTCTGGACAACTGCCAGCCATCTTCAGGTGAGCCGAACGAGGACTGACGAAGACGCAGAGGCAGATGCACGTGACAGAGGGTTGAACCCTCTGCTGGGGGCAAAGTCTTAGCGCCTGTGGGGCGCTTCTCCTTCTTGCATTTTTTTTAAGATTATAGAATAGTCAGAGGAATAATAGAAGAAGCAGGAAAGCGAATGGCCCGATTGACTGGCCGGCTAGGTATTTAAAATGAAAGCTTACAGGACAGTAGAAGGGACAGCAGGAGTTTGAGGGAAGAGAACGGCCTATTGGCTAGCCAGTAGATTACAACTAAATGACAGAGTAATGGAGAGGAGGAGGGACAGTAGGAGTTAATTGAAAGCGAAAGGACATTATCCTGGCCTCATCTTCGTGGCGGTGTCAGTGATGGGGGTGGCAGACAATCTTGAGGCGGTGGAGTGGGGGGGGGGGGGGGGAGGAGGAGGGGGAAAGAGAAAGAAGTCTGAGAGTGGCAGGTGAAGATGTGAAAGAGGAATGGCCTGTCTGGATTAGGCCAATGTTGGGGGGAGGGGGGGCAGTGGGGGTGGCGTGAGGGCGGATTGAGTGTCATGACATAGTGGTGAAATGGGTCAATGATATAAGAGAGAAAGAAAAGTTGGCGTGAGATGAGTGGCTAGTGAAGTGAATGGGGAGTAATGGGGGGCGGAAGAGAAGGTCAGTCCAACGAGTGGTGGCCAGACGGTGGACACGGGTGCCCAGGGAAAGGATTAAGGGATTGGGAGAGTGGTGGGTTTTGTGGTAAAAGGAAGTGGCAGCAGAGAGGATGCGGGATTGAAGGAGTGGCACTTCGGCCAGGATGTGGAGTTCTTGGGTAGGGAAGTCGAAGGGAAGGCGGAGGGCACGCCGGAGAGCCCGGTTGTGGACAGTTTGGAGTCGGCGGAGGAGGGTGGGGGCAGCATTGCCCCACACCACCGCCGCGTATTCAAGGATGTGGCGAACAAGGGAGGTGTACAATCTGACACCAAGGAATGTAGGGAGTGAACCGGTCGTTTCATTTTATAAACTTAAGATCTAGATAATGATCAGTTAAAGTGAAAATTAAGATAGATTTTCCCCATTCTTGAACATGTCAAGCCTTATGAAACTGCAGAATGTTTATCTTCTCGCAGGTGTTAGCTATGATAGAGAATATTAAAACGAAAGTTAATGACACGTGCATGCTTATGAAACATACCAAAATCTCATTTGGCATAAGCTGATCGTACATTAATTGTAGAAATTTTGTCATTTGCAACCGGAAGTGCAAGTTCTAAGTCAAATAGAATGATATCACGCCAGAAATGTCCGAATAGGATGGAAGTCGGTAGATACAAAGTGCATGTTCAGATAAAACCAATAATCACATTTCTTAAAGCTGCGTGATATTTTCAATGCTAAGAGCTTCACAACCTGAGCAAGTAAATAACCGGCCGCATGCCGGAAATGTCCGAATAGGATGGAAATCGACATATACAAAGTGCATGTAGAGACAAACCAATAATCACATTTCAGATAAATTGCGTGATTTTTTCTAGGCTAAGAGCTTCACAACCTGAGCAAGTCAATAACCGGTCGGTTCACATTTGGCGCTTATGCAGGCAGTTGCTTGGCTTGACACTGATTAACAGATTTGTTTTGTGTCCTCCAGAGGGATATCGTGACAAATTATGTCCAATTGGCGCGTTACATCGTCAAAATTACATGCTGGTAGTAGGACCCTGACCACAGTGCTCCAAACGTTCTCTATTGGAAACCTTGCTGGCCCAGGTTGCCTTGCCACGAAGGGCAAAAAACGGGGCTTAGAATATCGTCAACGTACCATTGTGCTGTAAGGGTACCACATATGACAGCCAACGATGTCCTACTATGAAAACAATCAGCACCCCAGGCCACCATTCCGGGTACTGCGGGTGAAAGTGAGGTTGGTGTCCAACGGCTTTCCAGGAGGTCTCCAGACACGTTTTCGCTGGCCATCGGAGCTTAGTTCGAAGACAGTTCATCTGTTATGAATGATATTCCATGCATTGGAGCAGAGCAATTTCACATTGACAGATATGAGGTAGGTCAAAATTAAGTCAAAGTAACATAGTATCGCACTGGGAACTTTCAGACTTCGTTAAACAGCTGTGATTTCATAGGTCTAGTCATTAGCGGAACAATCGTATTACATAGGCAGATGTCAGCGGAATGAATTCAGTTTCATTTAAAAGCGCATACAGCATTTAGACTTTTTCAAACCATTCTATGATTTTGACAGGCTAATGTTTCTGTCAAGTAATGGGAAACAATGGGTAACTTCAAAGTTCAACTAAAGATTTAAAGAGCCTATACACAGGCTCAAAGATTTTAAGAAACAGTTAAGGACCAAAGCAAAAATATTTTAAATAAATAACGGTACACGAGGAGGGTGCTCACTATCACATATTCAACATCTATATAAATTTCATCATCCATATTTTGTGCTATTTAATCGCATGGATATTGTTATGTCAAAATAGAGACTTTTAAATATGCCTTAAGAGTTCAAGATTTATGTGTTTGGTGGTAAAACATGTGTCTGCAAATCGAAAGGTCGTGGGATCGAATCTTGAGAGTCCACGAGATATTTTAATCTGCCTTTAATCTAGCCTCTACCTCTCATCGTTGTGGAAAGTCGCAAGGTGCGGAGCAAGATTCGGATTCCACGATAAACTGTGTTTCCTGTTAGGGGCACGCCTGTCTCCGATGTGAGCGTCAATAGAGGAATTAGCACCCACCCTTTCAGACACACGAAACGATCATTACTACCGTAACACGTTCTAGAAACAACCCTTCTGGAATAAACCCTGCCAGTCTCCCAGAGCAAATCTCTGTAGATGCACAGGTCATAAAGGCAGAAACTGGCTACTAAAAGGGAAAATAAATAATACAGTTAGTCAAACACACGGAGTCAAAACTGAAAGCTACAGTGTGATTCACGAAGACATGCAACAAGTAAAACTAAAGGAATAAGTTCATATAAGCATAGGTCCACAAATGCTTAGTAACGGAGTTACGGCTAATAAAAGATTTTGCCTGAAATTTAGCAACTTCGCTAATATGAAGCCATCGGAAAACTGTACTAGGTTAAAGTAAAGCACGATTTCCATTTATTTTGTTGTTACTGGTCTGGTGTATCTAAGAAAACATGTCCCAGACGTGTATCTGCAGCTGAATGCATTGAACTCGGTGGAGACATTTTCGAACATTTATTCTGAATGTATTGTGAAATTATATGTACACTGTACAAGGTCTGTAACACTGAGCTTTGTTCTTACCGGTATAACATGAATTCCCTTGTCCTATGGTATTAATAAAAGCATATTATCTGACACATTGATACAGTTTCAGTTAACTTTACTACCACCATTTTCAGAAAATTAAATTCTCTGTACCCTCTGTTGAAATCTTCTTGCAATTGTTTACCATTGTCTGGAATTTAAAAAAACAAATTGGGCCAAGTAGTTACTAAACTAAAAATTTTACGAAATTACGTCTTTGCTTCTCTGCATGTCCTGGAAAACCTCTGCAGGTACACGCCTGGGACGTGGTTTATTAGAATCACCAGATCAATAACAACAAAATAAATGGAAATCGTGCTTTACTTTAATCTTGTACAGTTTTGCGATGGCTACATATTAGCAAAGTTGCTTAAGCTGAAGCAAAATCCTTTATTAGCCGTAATTCTGTAACTAAACATTTGCGGACCTACGTTTGTATAATTTCTTTTTCTTTTATTTCAGATGTAGAATAATGTATAAAACATTAGCATATTTGCATATGTTAGTGAATCACCCTGTATATAAATAAAAATGTAAATTTTTGTTTGTTCAAAATCTCCATCTCCGGTGGTTCTCGATGGACTGCTTCCAATTTTTGGCACAACTTTGCATTCTAACACAGGCGAGACGGAGATAGAAGAGGAGAAGAAGATGGACAGGGGGAGGGAGACGAGCTGACGTACAGGGTGAGGGGGAGGGGGAAGAAATGAACAAAGAAAAGAGGAGATGGTGTAAGTAGGCTGTTTAGGTTTTTATGTTGGTAACACCACGTAGTGCTCTGTATGAAAATCACTGACTTTGCTGTGCGCAGTCTGTGGTTGGTTTGCATTGTTGGAATATTTGCTATGGTAGTGTTGGGCAGTTGAATGTGAACAGCGCATAGCGTTGCGCAGTTGGAGGTGAGCCGCCAGCAGTGGTGGATGTGGGGAGAGAGATGGCGGAGTTTTGAGATCGGATGATCTGGACGTGTGTCCATCAGAAAGAGTAATTTGTAAGACTTGATGTCATGATCAGAGATGTATATTATGACTTTGGAACATTATTAAGGTAAATACGTTGTTTGTTCTCTATCAATATCTTTCACTTGCTAAGTATGGCGGGCCGCGGTGGTCGTGCGGTTCTAGGCGCTCCAGTCCGGAGCCGCGCTGCTGCTACGGTCGCAGGTTCGAATCCTTCCTCGGGCATGGATGTGTGTGATGTCCTTAGGTTGGTTAGGTTTAATTAGTTCTAAGTTCTAGGGGACTGATGACCACAGCAGTTGAGTCCCATAGTACTCAGAGCCATTTGAACCATTTTGCTAAGTATGCCTGACAGTAGTTAGTGCCTTCAGCAGTTGGAATCTTTTATTTAGCTGGCAGTATTGGCGCTCGCTGTATTGCAGTAGTTCGAGTAAACAAGATTTTTGTGAGGTAAGTGATTCATGAAAGGTGTGGTGTCACTACCAGACACCACACTTGCTGGGTGGTAGCCTTTAAATCGGCCGCGGTCCATTAGTGTACGTCGGACCCGCGTGTCGCCACTATCAGTGATTGCAGACCGAACGCCGCGACACGGCAGGTCTAGTCTAGAAAGACTCCCTAGCACTCGCCCCAGTTGTACAGCCAACTTTGCTAGCGATGGTTCACTGTCTACATACTCTCTCATTTGCAGAGACGACAGTTTAGCATAGGCTTCAGGTACGTCATTTGCTACGACCTAGCAAGGCGCCATGTTCAGTTACTATAATTACTATCTTGAAGAATGTATTCTGAACAGATAATATTGTGAATCATGTACCGTCAAGAGCGACGTTCATCTTTAATGGATTAAAGTTGAGTATCAAACTATTTACGTCCGCTTTCTGAATTCTCATTCCTTCTTATGTTCCAGACCTCACGTCAGTATAGTTCTTTCCTCCTCACGCAAGCCTGCGTGAGCTAAAACTTGTGCGTTTCGGCTTCAACTCGTAACCCGGTGTTGGCTCTTCTGCTAACACAAAAAAAAGGTATAGGTTATTGTTAGTCAGGGCCATTCTTTTGTAGCGATTATTGAAAGCCAGACTGCGTTGCGCTAAAACATTGTGTGTCAGTTTAGTGATGACCACAATAAGTACAGAGAGGAATGTCTGAGTACGTTCAGTATTGCTCAGCTGTTTGAAAATCAAATAGCGTAGAGTTTTCCAGCAATGTCATTTATAAAATTTTTCTAAGGGGATGTGTCAATGGGCAGACAAAGGAGAGAGAGGGAAATTAGGATGCGTATCCTATTCCCGTACATATTAGAAACGTGTGCTTTCTCGTTTCGTTCATCTTCAATTAAGCAGACTGATTCACAGCAGACTGTGACTTGGTACCGCTAACTTGTAAAAATAATTACAGTATACTCTGAGAAAAACTAGACGTAGATGGATTCAAAACATGCAGGTTCTGTGACAACTGGTATGAAGACACAAAAAGCTAGAAAACAGAAGAGTTGTCAGATTAGATTTACGTTAGTAACCATGTGGGAGGAGTGTCATCGAAAGACCTAAGATGTTACGAACATTCCTAAAGTTTGTAAACTGAAGAAGAGAAAGAACAAAAGGAAAAAAAGAGGATTGTGGTCAGACTAGTGCGATAGGCCATAAGTGTTTTTATAGCTGTGGTGTCTGTATCGAGGGATAGCCAGTGAATAACTTAAAGGGGGGGGGGGGGGGGGGGGGGTAGGACATTAAACGGGCTGACTTGGAGCAGGAGAGGCACCACAGGACATTTTAATTTCCACTGTCTATACTTTTACGAGTAAATTAATAAAACTTTTTCAGCATGAAGGATTCAGGATTCAGACTCATGGCAGCGGAAGATCAAAAACATAAAAAGTTATTATTTTTACAGGTGAAATTTCATCTTTTTTTCACTTACTGTTGGCTGCATTTGTTGCTATAGGTACACTTTTCTTCATAAGTAAGAGAGAGTGTTCGATGAATTTTCCACAGCATACAAACCATAAATACAGGTATCTGAAACTCTAGAATCTATTTAATTTATGAAAAAATGAATGAGCTGTTACGTTTTAAACCTTATGTTTAGAAAAAAATCTAATTTTGTAGTTAATTATCTCAATTTTTACCACAGTTTTTAATAGATTTGAAAAATTGTAGAGTTTCATTTACTTGTAAGTATGGTTTGTATGCTGCGCAAAATTCATCATAGAATCTCTCTTACTTGTGAAGAAAAATGTACCTATAGAAACAAATGCAGGCAACAGTAAGTGAAAAAAATGATGAAATTTCATATCTAAAAAAAAATATTTTGTCATGTTTTTGCACTTCCACTGCTGTGAGGGTGAATCCTGAATCCTTCCTGGTCATGCTGACAAAGTTTTGTGGATTTATTTCTAAAAGTATAGACAGTAGAAAATAAAATGTCCTGTGGTGCCTTTCCTGCTCCGCCCACATCTCGTGGTCGTGCAGTAGCGTTCTCGCTTCCCACGCCCCGGTTCCCGGGTTCGATTCCCGGCGGGGTCAGGGATTTTCTCTGCCCCGTGATGGCTGGGTGTTGTGTGCTGTCCTTAGGTTAGTTAGGTTTAAGTAGTTCTAAGTTCTAGGGGACTGATGACCATTGATGTTAAGTCCCATAGTGCTCAGAGCCATTTGAACCTCTCCTGCTCCAAGTCGGTCCGTTTGGCGCCCTACCCCCCTTAAAATGTTGAAATAAATACTTCTTACTAATTGATTTGTTTGTTGTGTGTATCAGTTATCGGAAGGTAACTCTGGGCGACCATTGCAGCTAAGCGATAGGACTAACGATATAAGAGGAGGAGGGCTGGTAAGTGGAAGTTTAGGGCGTAGTCACGTATCGAGAGCGGTGTCTTTAGAAATGCTGTAAGCCGGTGGAGCGCGAGATGCCGTTGGCGGCCGGCGTGGGCAGCAGGTGTTGTGTGTGTGTGCGTGTGTGCGTGTGTGCGTGTGTGTGGAGCGTGGCGCGCTGGGACGTGCGTGCCACGCCGCGCCTGCCCGCTGCCTGGCCCTGTAATTATCGCAGTCAGATCGATCGCACCGCTGGGGACCACAATAATTGCCCGATAGCGTTCCGGCCAGACGTCGGCGCGTGCCTCCGTAAATTATGGACCCCGGCGCCACACCAGCGCCCCGGCGTTCGCATGCCTGCCTGCCTGCCAGCGGCAACTGTTGCTGCTGCCTTCTGTTCAGCGCGGCGCGGCGGTGCGCTACCCCTGCCGAGCGCGCAACATTCACAACTATGAGCAGAATATTTCCAGATTGCCAGCTGTCACTGCTTTAAGCCCATCGCTCTGCTTGCTCGGCCACTGACTGGTGACTACCAGGTTCTATGTTTCTACTAAAGACGGAGGTCTAAACTGAGAATCTGTTTAGGTGATCGATTCAGCTCTCAGAGAGGGAAAGGCAACAGTCAGTTCTGACGTTGCTCTTGATAAGAAAAACAGAGGCATGGTCACAGGATTTCGTGACCTAGAATAAATTTTCGGCAGTGTAAAATGGTGCAAGATGTTCGAAATTTGTACAAAAATAAGTGTAAACGTCTGCCCCTTCCACCACCCCTTGCCTGTTTTCCTACTAACCTCCCCGACATTCTCTCCCTTTGACCAATACCCTGCTTGTGCCTCATCTGCCCCTTACCTGAGCTAACTGAGTCCCTCCCCCCCCCCTCCCACTCCCCTATTTGCATCTATCCCCAGTCCGTGCTGATTCAGTTAGAAAATTTGTTGTTTATGATGAGCTTTTGTTTGTTTGGACGTTGCTTGTCTGTGGTCTCAATATTTTGACAGCTACTTGTTTAATTTCAAAACAGTTACGTATACATCTTCTTTTACAATGATGACATTTACGTTGCTGTCTCGCTGCGTAATATTGGGAAATTGTGCCTAGTATGCCGGAGGTTTTATTAATAACTGAAGCCACTCTTTTGTAGTATACTAATTGAAATATTTATTTTTATTTGATTTGAGTTATGTAGATGAGTTATTACGTCAATTTCTGTTTGAAATTTATAGGTCTATGAATGCAAGAAAATAATTTACACTTTTCAAGAAACGTAAAGGCTTCAGATTAACAAGTAGGTGTTGCATTGTTCAATGTTTTGTCCTTAGTGTATAGTATACCAATTGAAATATTAATTTTTATTTAATTTGAGTTATGTAGATGGGTTATTACGTCAATTTTTTTTTTTTAATTTACAAGTCTATTTAGATTTTTCAAGAAAACTAAAGGCTTCAGAATAACTAGTAGGTGTCACATTGTTCAAAGTTTTGTTTTTAGTTTATATGTTTTAGGCCGTATCGGTATCTTCCGTTCTGTTAACTCTCTCTCAGTTAGGATCTCGGTTACACTTATGTTTGTTGTTGAAGAGTCTTATTTGTGAAAGTTTCGTTTCGTACGAGTTACAAATAAATCCGAATCAAAAGTAATCTCTGGGTCAGCTTCATTATTTATGGATTTTAATATGTGCCGTTTTGAAGTGTTACGATTTTACAACAGAGGCTGATTGGTTTAGTAATACTAGACTGCACTTACTTTAATTTTGAAGCCAGTCTCAATTCAACAGCAGTTAAGCAACTTTCATGAAAAAGTTAACTTCCGATCGCAGCACAGAGCGTTCGGCTGACTGTCATTTACTTGAAGAGTTTCACAGACTACATTGCAGCAACCTCTATGACTTTCAGCGTGTAATTTGACATGACAACTTAATTACGACGAATATAAGGTGTCAAGATATTAAGTTTCAATTCTGAGTGCTTCAAAATAATTCTAATTAAAAACAAATAGTGTTTCTTCAGTGAATTACACTGAACTTGCTCAATAACAAGGCCTATGAACCAACAGTTCACGACGATGTCAAGCTACGTTACTTCCGCTATTACTGTTTCAAGAGATTTTAATGAAGTTTGTGACTCGTCCTCCCAACTTCAAATAAAAATAAACTGAACTCGACTATGGAGATCGAAGACATCGTCAACCGCCAACTTAATAAACTAAAATTTAGCACCCACGAAAAACTACAAAAAGGAAGAGGAGCTACATAACGTATCCTGTGTTATTACACTTTTCACGGATAATATGATGCTTAATGAGAAAAATAGATGTAGTGTGATAAGAAATATTTACAAAGTTTTGTACGTTGTAAGTGCTGTGTCGTGGTATCTTTCAATCTTCGAGATAATGCCATCTAGCGCAAAGCTGAAGTAATATGGCTCTCGAGTCTGCTGCTCCAGTCTGCTGTGTAATGTGTCAAAGCAAATTCTTCTGAAAATGCGAATAATGGCAGTTGCATATAAGAGGGTACATTTTCTTGTACTGCTCGTTTGTATGAGCTTTCCTAAGTAGAATGTAAGTACTTATACTCACTGTGTACTTACTTTCCTGATGCTAAATTGGTCTTGTAGTATTTACATGTAAGAATTCCATTACGTTAATTTTGGCCACCAAACCAGTCATAAATATAGTATTTAGCAATCTTAATGCTTCTGAGGAATTACTGCATGCCAAATTCGTGTAAATGTCTGCTCGGAACGTGGTTAATTCCTTGTATAAACTATTAAGTCATACCAGCATTTACAGTATTCTTTAACTTTCAGTAACTGGAAGCTATATATGTCTCAAAAGCTCTCAGTAGGAATATGAAAGCGAGCACTTTTGAATTACATCCATATCTAGACCACCTTTTGAACCGTCCTTTTAAACATGAACATAATTGTGCGGAATCTTTTAATTTGTGTCCTACTCTTTAATCTAAATTACATCTATTTGTAAATGAAATTGGAGATAAAGAATGGTTATCAGTAATCGAATGATTTTGTCATGCAACAGTCGCACAGAATGGGTGACTGTGGCACAACGAAAACTGTACCCTGCTGGTGAATTACTTCTAATATTTTCTCAGGCGTTCGTTTAAGCCCTAAAATGGACTGTTGCCTTTCCATCTGATTACTCGGCTTTGCTCTGTCCGCACTGCGAAATGATGGAGTAAAGTAAATGACTGAGCAGTTCGTATTTTTATCTTGTTAGTTAAGATGCTATAGCAAATGGCTTTTATGTCTTCTTTCAAAAATACTGATCAGTGTTCACGCACTGGTGCAAGGTGTGTCAGAGCAACTTGTTATCAAACACATATTTCATTTAACCAATGAGGATAAGGTTAGCGACATGTTTTATAAATAAGTAAGAGTGTGTTTTGCAATTAAACTGAAACCTTCTAATAACACAGAAACAATTCAAATTAACACCGGCTATTACTATTTCTCAAAATTATCTTTCTCAACATTGTCGTACATCGTACTGAATTAATTTGGTTGTTTTAGGGAAGGAGACCAGACAGCGAGGTCATCGGTCTAATCGGATTAGGGAAGGACGGGGAGAATTAATAGTAACTTTTATAAATTAAGTATAATTTACCCTTTTACATTCCTAGTGAAATATCTGTAAGTTAATCTCGGTGGGGAAAACTGACTATAATACTGAATCCGTGACTGACAATTTTCGCTGGTTATCAACAGGAAGATATTGTTAAGCACCCCGAAATCTGAATGCTGCTCTTGCAGTAAGGTGTGCTCACTGCAGATAACCTGTTTTTAAACGAGCCGTCCCTTTACACAATGATGTCAAACCATTCTCTATCCACATAATGGAACATATTCGAATAAAAATCTTTGAGCGACACATCCACCATTTAGCTCCTCCCTCTGCCATGAGACAGCACTGTCTCTCCCTCTCTGGAAGATTGCTACACTTATATATAAAGAAAAAATCTTAATGAAGAGTAATTTATGGAAATCATTTTTCTAGGTAATGTATTAAAGTGATTAACATCGGAGGATCAAAAGTTCATTTAAGCGCGAGATTAGCCTTTGTAAATGTAAAATGCTGGTACGTTAGCAATGGGTGTAGCCGTCAGAATGTTGAATGCAAGCATGAACACGTTCGTGCATTGTGTTGTTGGATTCCGGTTGTCAGTTTGGGTTGGGTTGGGTTGTTGGCGGAAGGAGACCAGACAGCGAGGTCATCGGTCTCATCGGATTGGGGAAGGATGGGGAAGGAAGTCGGCCGTGCCCTTTCAAAGGAACCATCCCGGGATTTGCCTGGAGCGATTTAGCGAAATCAAGGAAAACCTAAATCAGGATGGCCGGATGGCGTTCCGCACTTGTTGCACATGGTCAGTCAATACAGAAACGGTAAATCCTGGTTGTGGATGTTGCAGGAGCTGTCGTACGATGAGTCCCATATGGCCTCCATCGTAGACAGGCCAAGTCCACGTGTCGACACAGAGTATGTGGGTTACGACAGTGGTATAAGGGCGAGCGTTATCCTGTTGGAAAATACCCTTTCGACTTCTGTTTGCGAATGGCAGCACAACAGGTCAAATCATCAGATCGACGTAAGGTTTGCCTTCAGGGTGCGTGGCATAACCACGCGCAGTGCTCCTGCTGTCATACTAAATCGCATCCCTGGCCCTAACTGAATGTGTAGATCCAGTGTGTCTAGTAAACACAGATGTTCGTTTCTCACACACACACACACACACACACACACACACACACACACCGTAACTGTGTCAGCAGGCTACACAATTGTGGCATTTGGCAACTGAGATCATCGCAGGTGTCCTTGCCTCTTCGCCACCACACAAGCGACGAAAGTGTTATTCACAAACGAACTGCTTACAACCCCAAGAGACACTTTAGATAATCTGTTGTTTTCACTGAATATTTCCCAGACCACGGGAGACTGTATTTCATGCTCCAAGGACGATACGACTCTGTAATGTCACACCAATGAACATATAAATTGTTGTTGTGTGAAAAAAGATGTCTGATGACTTTCTTTGCATCAACACTGGTCAGAGTCCGTTACAATAACTGCAGAAAGACACCAAACTTTCTCGATTAAAAGACGTTATATAATTCGATATTAAAAGATACTATTTAATTCATTCAATGCCTGCAGCTGCAAATTTCGTTGTACGCAGCTGTCATCGGGTCACAGAGTTGAACTTACATAACGAGATCTAGGTTACCCATGCTGAGAACAGTTGAAATTTCAGTAGTATACGTGTGTACACAACAGACTAAGGAAAAGAATTGCGCCATGGACGAAAATGTGTAACAAACAGGTTGCCGTAAGTCCAACTGAGAGCCATCTGCTGCAACAAAATAAACAGCCTTTCTGTGTAGTGATTACCGACCTAAAATGTGCACCTCTGGTACACAGGCTTTCACATTGTACCTCTCGTGTGATGAACTAATTACACCTCGAACCAACGCTTTTTCTTTTTCTTTTTTTATCTTTTGTGGGACGATTTTTCAGGGACGATAATGTTAGTCGTGATTCATCAGTTTTGTTATAATTTTAATAGGGCAGAGACTCGAACTCCGTCTCGGTCGGGCACACAGTTTTAATCTGCCAGGAAGTTTCATATCAGCGCACACTCCGCTGCAGAGTGAAAATCTCATTCTGGAAACATCCCCCAGTCTGTGGCTAAGCCATGTCTCCGCAGTATCCTTTCTTTCAGGAGTGCTAGTTCTGCGAGGTTCGCAGGAGAGCTTCTGTAAAGTTTGGAACGTAGGAGACGAGATACTGGCAGAAGTAAACCTGTGAGGACCGGGCGTGAGTCGTGCTTCGGTAGCTCAGATGGTAAAGCACTTGCCCGCGGAAGGCAAAGGTCCCGAGTTCGAGTCTCGGTCGGGCACACAGTTTTAATCTGCCAGGAAGTTTCATATTAGCGCACACCCCGCTGCAGAGTAAAAATCTCATTCTGGAGCCAAAAGCCTGCTGATGGAGGGGCCAGGGCCAATAGTCCACCTGCCAATGCGTATGATTTTGTAGTGCTACACTGGGATATCCAGTTTTGTACTGAACCAACACAGATAGGATATCAATCCCATGGAGCAACCTTCTGTTGAAAACATTTTACAAAGTGGGAGTGGATTGAGAAGGTTCGCGTTTTAGCACAAGGCACTTTTGTGCAAAATATTTCGCAAAGCACTGGACGCCGGAGATAAACATATGATTGTCATTTGTTTTGTCAGTAACCTCGTTGGAACAAATCAAAATAATGCTGATTGATGTCTCATGTAGCAGTCATAAGCTTTCGGCGACCTGATATTATGGCGACAAATGCCAGGATATCCATGCTGTTTTAAAACCGCCTCATAGTACACCCTTCCTCCTCAAAGTGCAGTAAGTTGTGGTGTCTGTGATATTACCGAATGAATGATGGTCATTCTTGAAATGCTTCGTCAGTATCGATATGCCATTCTCTTGAGTACAGCTCCCTTTAAATCTTACTTGAAGGATTTTCCCCGTTTGTTCCACATAGTTCACTTCACAATCCTAACTCTTTATTTCATAAATTTCCACTTCCACCATTCAGTTCTCCACTGTGCCACTCTTATGCTTCAGCCTCTGCTCCAGACAACTGTCTCTCCTGAAAGCAATTTTTACTCCTTTGTTGTTAAATAACCTCACCAGTTCATATTAAATAATCCCTTAATATAGCATGACTCTATATTTCTACGAATTTGTTTCGTTTTGTTGATATCTGAGCCCTATCCCATCCCATCTACTAAACGTGCATCAAAACGTTTTCTGCCAATATATACCTTGGTGCTTTCATTTCTTCATTGTTGATATCAGAACTCAGTGGGATGGACTTATACCTGTGCACAGAATTTTTGAAGAATGGTGATTAATGTTACATGGTTCTCATGATCAACTTACAGTAAGGTTTAAAGAGTATAACAGTCAATAGAAAGGCTTAATATCGGTGGCGAAGCACATCAGTATTGAGCATTTTTCGTTAGGTAACATCACAGATAGCATGAGCGTATTGCAGTTTGAGGGTAAAGCGTAGTTGTTATCAGATTTAGATGAAGTGGCGATCTTTTTCACTAGAAGGTAGAAAGGCGTCAGCGTGTTAAATGAGACGACGGAAGTGTCCAAAAGGTATTTCTTGGCCCACTTTACCCATGTACTCTTTGGGAAGCAGCCATCAACTTCATCGAATTAGCGGCGTTCGGTATAATGTTTTCTATTGGTTATTCTGTATGAATGCACACATTGCAACATAATTGTAGTATTGGTTTTTAGAATATACTAGCACTTGACATACGATGTTCATGGATTTTATGACTGGCAGCTGAATCGTTGGTAGCTGCGACATCTGCGTCGTAGGAAAGTACTGTCTTTGGTAGGTGAAAGCGGCTGCCCTTAGTTTACTGAGATTTGAGAGCATAACACTCTAATACTCTAGGAAGATTTTTGTGTTTGACAATGTATGCTTGCTGCTGGAGTTTTGCTTTTGACATTGCCTAAAAGCGTAGAACCTTCAAGATGTATAACGCTACAGGACGGTGTACACATTTAAATCGTTTTCTGTATGCGTAGCTTTGGGAGGTATTGATTTATTTCCTCGTTTTATAGCTCTTGATAATGGTATAACGCAGTTGCGAAAAAATGTTGTAGAAAAAATATCATAATTTTGACAACTGGTGCGCAAGATTCTCCGTACCTACTCATGAAACAGTTGAAAGCTTCACAACAGTTAAATACTTGGAACTAAACCTACCAGTTAATTATTGCACATAACCTAGAAACAATTACTGAACTACTGTGATTCGCATTGCATCATTACATGGCAGGCTATCTTAGCTAACTCATATCCCACGATTGAATGTCAAGTTATCATAAGAAAAATTCCTATTACCTCTGCGGCAGCCAAATTTAACACATGACTCTGAGGGTCGATAAATTACCATTGCTTTTCAATGAAGGGTGCAGACCTGAAATATAATGTGCATATGTCAAATCTGCTGTGTTCCGTTCTGTATCATGGATAATAGCTGCTAAATGCCCTCACCGCTGTGTTATTCGCTTCATTCTACATTGTCGTGTTCACTGGACTACTAGAAAATCTCATGTGAAACGATTTCTAGTTTTTGGTTTCGTACTACGATTTACGCTACTCTGCGCGTTGGGGTGGTTCAATATTTGCTGTGTTTGTTGAACTGTCAGTAAATCTCCAGGGCAAGAATTTCCCGTTTCAGATTACATACGTCGATTTACGCTGCTCTGCGTTTTATGGCGAGTAGAACGTGTTCATTACTACAAAAAAGTGCTGGTACACTATGAAGTTAACAAGTGAGATATTTACAGGTAAATAAAGGCAAAGACTTTGTTCATTTAACAGACGTTGACACTAAAGTATGGACAAGTGCAAGTGCAGAGTTGAATGAACGGCAAGCTTGACTGATGTTTCGTTACTGTATACATAGTCATGAGATTGAAAGAATCCACCGTTATGGTCAATTCTGTGAGAACTGTGGTACTAATTCCGAGTTATTATTCTTAGTTAATCTAGGTTTATGAGGAGGCTGACAGTATAAATACTGAATCATAACTACTATGATGGATATAGTTACAAAACTTTGAATACAGCTACCATAACACTTACTAAAGTACTTGTGTGAAAAGATTTCAATGAAACTATGTAGTGTGGGAATTTAGCAAGTGCTATAAACATTCCTAATTATTTACAACAGAAACGAAATATCTTCATAGGAAAATAGAAGATAACAGTACTGAGTAATTTAAGCTTTAAGGCCCCTCTTTAAGAATTTAGTTAGTTGTAAGTAGAATATAGATTTAGTGATCATAGACTATATATTGGTGATTTTCTTCGGTTTCATATCTCATAGTTGCTCGAGGCTTGCGATATTTGCCTAAGACCGAACTCACAAGCTGCCTAGCGTCACAGATGGAGTGCATTCAGGGAACAGCAGCAGCAGCCAGCCACGTAATGCTACATGTATCTTTTTCAGAGCCTTGTTTTGCAGCTGTGGCACGACGGGACCCATGCTTCTGTTTGTTCAGTCCTAGTACGCCAAAAACAAAAGTGTTCTAACTGACTTTTCCGGTCGTTTCTGGTAGAATATTTAATACACTGTGAATGCAAACACACACGACATTGGCGTAATATGCTACAGTATTTATTATTTTTGTTTACAAAGCAGTTTTTGGCTGTTGCGTCATCATCAGGTGCAAAAATACATGTTTGCGACTGTGAAATGTTTCTACAATCAAAGATCTGAAACCAGTGCATTTACGGAGTTCCAAAGACATTTGTGAATATTTGATTTAGTACTAAGACCAAGAATACTGTTTAATTGAAAATGGGAGAAAAAATTAACTGTGTAGGGATTTAAAACATTAGTTCTCATAAGCAAATAAATTGAACAACAAAAATTGGTGACATGGCCCAAGCGAGTGGCTGAAGAAAATAATTTTTCCTTTCACAGGGCCAAAGTTACAAACAGCTGAGACATGCGAGTGAATTTAAGCTGTAAGTGAAAATGCCTAATATGAGTTTGTCGATAATCCCATATATTATTTCGATCTAACCATACGTATCTGTGATCACATTCATACTTTCAAGATATACTTATAGTAAACCTACCACCACATACGTCGTAACACTTGCCATTTCCCAACACAAACTGACCCGTGCCTGAGCTGCCTTTCATTCAATGGTACATTGCCTGATATCCATCCCCATCAGTTATGGCTGCTTCTAAACACTATAAAAGAAACAGCATCAGACATAGTGCATAAATAAACTAGAATAAAGTCTCCTCTCTTTTTCACCCTATTGTCGACCCAGCATCTCGAGAACTCAATAAATGGTGCACGATTACATTTTTAGGGAAAGTCTCTTTGAATGTGACTAGAAAGCTTCAATCCAGGAACTTTCAAACACAATTTTATGTGAACAATACGAATGATTCACTTTTAGACCAATGGTTAAGACAACACCTCAGCTTTTGGAAAGAATGTGTAACCTCGTATTTGGTAATCGGCCAACTGGATTGTGATATAATTGAACGCCATTACGTATGCCTAATGGAATTTTATAGTTACTAAGACTATCGCTATCGAAGGAGAATAATACCGATTAGTAGGATGAAAGTATATAAAAGATGATTGTGAAGGAAGAATCTAATCTAATTACTGATAATAATTTTGAAATGGGTGGAACTGCTGCAGTCACTAGTCAACCACGAACGGTAAAAAAAGGTACCACGTAATATTTAATACAAAAATACTGATAATACAAAAAACGCTGGTTAGCCAAAACTGGATAATTAAACGGTCGCCAGCCTGCTAGTGGAATGAATCTCCAGAACCGTAATAAAGTTAATGACAAAGAAATTTAAGAAAATAATCACTGGCGTCGCAACAGAAGATTGTCACGCATTTCCACAACACAACAGGTCACGAGAAAATAAGTGAATTAGAAAGCACTGAGTCTGCAGTTACTTATTCTGAAAAACTAGATTTTGAAAGTAAAGTTAAATGAAGTTAATGGTTCAATAGATGAAATTAAAACGCTGTTATGTAAAAAATTACTTTCTGTGACCTCCGTGCAATGTAATCCAAAATTTAGAAAAAGGCAAGCAATATACCTTTGATTATTGAAAGAGTGAATTGAATTTACTTTAAGTAAATGGGCAACTGATTTTACTTTTAATATAACGGCAACAAAATACATACCAAGCCAGCAGAAATTGCTCGATAAGCTAGATACAGAATAATTAAAATGGCGCACGCTTAATTAGTGCTGCCTTTAGTTATTAGTTTTGACAACGAAATTGTATGGTACTTTAAATTGATGAATTTAATATTCAGAATTGCAGATTAGTTAAGACGCTGTTATGCAATATAAGAATGAACAGCTGCAGAGGCAGATAATTTGGACTGCAACTGGTCATTAGGAAACAAACAAAACTGGCAGTAAATAGTTAATCAATTTTCTTGTTTTTACAACACTCGGTGGCAGTATCGAAAGGAAAGGGACCCTGCTTGGAAATAATGTCTGAGAACAATGACAACACATATTTCCTAAAAGTTTTAACTATTTCGGATTATTATTCAAGAAAGTTAAACTTCGTGAAAGAAACGCGGCTGGGTAATATCTAAACAATAATAGTTAACAGTCTTACGATGTTGTAGCTGTGTGGACGACGAAGAATTTAGCCGACGACAATGCAGAGCTGCCACTGTTGTTGCTGCTGACTGAGAACCCCAAGTCGTCTCCAGAGCCACGGATAATTATAGGACAGGCAGTAGCTAGAACTCCGCCTGTCAACTAGTGCCGTACTCTCAGTACTCTTGGGTTAACGAATTAGGTACGTCTACACTGGCAGAATCACAGTTATAAGGTACAACATGAAGTACTACATAACGTCCATAAAGACAGGAAGATGATTTTGAAGTAATGGAAATTAATAAACATAAGTCCATGTGGCTAAACAAAGTACTGAACTAAAACAATTCCATTGGAAGCCACTTCTAAATGCAGATTCTACTCATAACGTCAATCAAATCATATTGTAAATAAACCCTGCTACTAACATGCCACAATTTTACTTTATTTCACTTACTATACTTTCACTTGATCTGTTGAATATTTCAATGTTGTATAGTCTCAGCTTCTTCTCTTACTGCTTTATCTCACTTGTATATCAGACTTGTCTGTAATACTGGACTTGTGAAAGACAAGATTAATTTATTCAGCCACTCATTCGGAGCATGTCTGCAAGGTTTATTGCTTTTATTCACTTTCTTCTCAGAACCATTGTTATAATTTGTTACATAGTTCATTATTCAATATGTTCCATTTTTTACTATGTTCAATAGTTTTTCAGCGCGTTTCTACATAAATAATTCTTCTCGCGTTCGTTCCACAACGGAATGTCGTTTTCGGAAATGAACTGAGGTACTCTGCAGATGCACCAGTTTAAATTCTTTTATCCCACAAAAGTTTGACAGCCAAACATAATAGTCTTTGTAGCTGCTGGTGGGGTAACAGCCGAATATCGGTTTGTAAATGAAAACCATAAATATTGTAGAATTTTACACCAAGTCGTGCGTATTTCCCATTCATAATGATGAAAAGTGTAATTTCACTGACTATGTAGTGGTCTACAATAATGCAGGCTACTGTCCGGAAAAGGCAGTACGAATTTTCAGTCAGATCATGACATATATTTCAAAATGGTGCAAGCTGTAGCATTTCCTTTAACAGTTGTGGTACGTAAGAAGAGCACTTCACTAAATATGGAAACGTACCCTGCGACTACAATATGAACTAATCACACTAGGAATTGGTTAACATGGTGCAAAATTATGTAGGGGTATGAAACAGAACAATGAGATAGGTTCAGTTGTAGAAAAATCCTTTGGGACACATCGATTCATTGGAGGTATAGTAGGAAAATGCAAAGGAGACTGCTTAGAAAACACTGGTGCCATATGTCTTATGATATTTCTCTGGTATGTGGGACTAGCAACACATAAGATTGACTAAAGGTATTCAACGTATACAAAGGAGGACAGCATGCTCGTTCAAAGGCTTGTTTGATCCATGGAAGAGCGCCAGAATGATGGTAGAAGAACTGAGCTGGCGGATTCCTGTAGACACAATTTATCCCGTGAGAGCCTACTTACTGATATGGTCTGCTACTGATTACAGTGAGTGTCATTTTCCTTCCGATAAGTGGAGGACCTGGAGCACCGAAGGCATAAGGAGGAAAAGACAGTTCGGCAAGTGGACAGTCGTGGCACGGGCAGGTGGATGTGACGGTTGGCGCGCCGAGAGTCTTACTGTGCTCCGATCGAATTTCATGTTACGGCCGAAGTAGGCGGTGCGGTGCCGTAGTCTACTTCAGTAGTTTCTGTAGACAGCAAGACAGACCAATGAGTACACATGTGTAACTAACGACAGTAAGGTTGAAAATATTATGTATGGAAGCTACATTAGCGGAAGGGCATCTTCTCAGCGTGAGGTCTTATTAAACCAGTCGTCTACAGGCTTTCATGGAGATGAGGATCTCTGTACGACGGAAGCTCCACGTGGCAGCCGGTGGAGTCAACCGTTGCAACCGCACTGGGCTGCCATATTTTATGGCTCGCACACGTGGTATACTGTGAACGCTAAGCGCCTTTAATTAGTGTCATCCTGGAAGGCGTTTTAGCTAGTGGAAAGTTATTCTAAGAGATTCAATAAAGGTGAAGTCCATTTCTCAATGATAAAGGTGCGCAAGTCTATAAAACTTTGTTCATTGGCCACGCTTTAATAGTTTTAGTGGGTTTCGACCTGTCTCCACCGGCACTGTCTTCTGTTAGTAGCCGGCCGCGGTGGTCTAGCGGTTCTAGGCGCGCAGTCCGGAACCGCGCGACTGCTATGGTCGCAGGTTCGAATCCTGCCTCGGGCATGGATGTGTGTGATGTCCTTAGGTTATTTAGGTTTAAGTAGTTCTAAGTTCTAGGGGACTGATGACCACAGTAGTTAAGTCCCATAGTTCTCAGAGCCGTTTTTCTGTTAGTATCATGTGAGTTTTGTGTGTTTCTTTATCAGTCCACGGTCTGACTGTACTGGAAATACAGGGCTTTTATTATTATGTGTCCTGTTGAAGTAATTTTACAACAGTCTTTTAGTAATTTAGATTTTACTAAGCTATCTTAAGCGGTGCTGAGCTTATGAAAGGTACTGTTATTGATTACTCCAGTTCGCCATCAAAGGCGCTATCAGGTGACGGAGTGTAACTTTATTTATTATTCATTTTAAAACACTGGAATGCTTCTTCTCATATATGAAAATATTCTTTAAGAATAATTGCTATATTTCTTTGTTACAACTGCCTATTTCAGGGACGGGTGCGTAGTTTTAAAATAAGTGTATTTTGTTTTTCTATGTACGACAATTACTTGTTTTAGAAGTTACCTGCACTAACCCTTTACCCGACTGTTCGTGATACTGCAACCGACCGTTGTCAGCATAATATGGCGCCTGGGGTCGTATTGTGACCGACGGTTGAACGGATTGTACATAACGATGCTTTTCAGTTGCAGCTATTTAATTATCGTAAAATATTGTAATAAAGTGTTGCGAATTTAAAATTTTGGTGCCTCTGGGGAATGTTCCTAACACCCATGAGTCTGAACGTAATTTTGCCCTCCTCTTGTGTTTATTATTGTTCTTTGACTGTATATTATTTGGCCTTGAGCTTCAATTTTAAATTAATAGAGATGCACAATTTAGTCTCAAGGTAATTTTACTTTGTAACGTTCTACTTTGCTAACGAAAGGAAGGGGGGCCGGGCGGGGGTGGCAGGACATCGTTCATAAAAAGTTTTCAATTACGAGCTTTAAGTCAGAAATATGCTTGTATTCTACCACCCCTTACTTATTACCACTATAGGGTTCGCGAAAACAAAATTATGCCGATTGCAGAGGTGATAAGTAACCATTCTTCAAACGCATCATACATGAAAGGAAGAGCAATAACCCTAATGATACGCACGTTGGGTAATACTCCCTGCCATGCGTATCATTATAGTTTGCCATGAACAAGTGCAAATGTCGATGTTCTTCTCTCTCTGAGTGGGACACTATTTAACATGGTCCTAGGAATAGATCTGTTCTCAACTCAGGTTTTTGTAACTGTTTCCGGGTGATTCGCCTTGTCTGGTACCGCGTACCGCAGATTTTTAATCCACGCCAGACGACATGGACGTCGAAGACCCCTAGAGGTCTCTGCACCATCGCGCCATAAGCCATAGCGGCGAGCGTCTCCTGGCCCACGTATAATGTGAGGGGGCCACCGTGGAACACATGCTCCCAGCGACCAATAGCGGCGTCCTCGATTACGTATTTAAGCGCCTGCCTCTGGCTCAGCCAGTTCTGCCCGCTCTGTAAACAGGCGCATTTCCTCTGGCAGTGCCCCAACCTACAGTCCCCTCCCTCCTGGAACACCTGTAATCTCCCACATCCCAACTACTCACAGAAATGTGAGGCCTGACCCCCTCCGATCACTCCTGAACTCACCATCCCTGTCTGCCCTCATGACGCCCCCACCTCTCCTGGCAATTCCCTTCGACCCCCCCCCCCCCCCGCCCTACCACCGCCGAGGACATCATCAGGCTCCTAACCATCGTCCTCCAAAATGTCACCCCTTTCCAGCGCCCCCACACCCTCCAGCAGAAATCTCTCGCCGCCCATTCCATCTTCCACCCCAACACACATGCCACCTACTCCCATAATAAGGCCCATTTCATCTTCTCCTGTCTCGACACCCTTGTTTAATTCCCTGTCATGGCGCGACAGCACCGTATCTTGTTCAATAACATCCATTCCCTTCCAGCCAACAAGAACCTCTTCCCGCACACCCTCCCAATTCACCGCGTGGATGCCTTCCTCCTCTATGAAACCTTTCTTCAGCCCCAACACACTGTACACACCTCGCCCTACCTCCTTTACTGCTCCGATAATCCTCCCCTGATAGCGTGTGGTGGAGTAGCCATTTGTCACCACTGCCAAATCCCTGTTCGGCTCCAGCCTCTCCTTCCCAACCCCACAAAACACCTGATCCTTAGTCTCTTCTTCCCTGGCCTTACCATCACCTGCGCCACCATCTATGTCCTCCCTAATGCCACTATTCCTTTTGACTTCCTCTCCCATATTGACTGTACCTTCTCCTCCTACATGATCGCCTCTGACCTTAATATTCATAGTTGTTCCGCCACCCAATTACGGTGGCATCGGTTCCTCTCCTCCCTCCAAGGCGACCTCATCCCCATTCCCCAGCACACCTGCCCTGAATCCAACTCCACTCCCGATGTCATCCTCTCCTCCCCTAACCTCCTTGGCTGCATAGCAGTGGATGTCCTGAACCCCACTGGTAGTGACCATCTCCCAGTCCTCCTCACCATTTCAGACAGTCGTCGCCCCCGTCCCAACCCTCATACTGGCCGTCCCCCGAAATATGTCCATGATTATTCTCTTGCTGACTGGAATGCCTACTGGGATACCCTCTCTATCCAGGTCGATAGCCACCCCCTCATCTACTACCACCCATGCCACCTCTTCTCTCCAACAGATCTTGTCTGAGGCAGTGGAGGCCCACGCCCCTTCCATCGCCATCCACCCCCACAGGCCATCCTCCTTCTCTATGACTACTGCCGTCTCTACCGTGCCTACATTTACACGCTTGACCCGGACACACTACGACGCCACCAGCAACTGCAAAGGCACATCAAAAACTTGCTTGCAGCTAAGAAACGCCAGGACTGGCGACAGACATGCATCCGTCTTAATGCTACACTCCCTATCAACCCGTCCAAGTACTGGTCAGTCTTCTGCCGCCTTACTGGATCTAAGTCCCCTCCCTACTACCCTCTCCTTCATGATGATCAACCATTCCCTGACAACCTTAGTAAGGCCAATCACTTTGCCTCGTTACCATCCCCGATGATCCCCAGTTCGATGACTCCCTCTTCCCGGATGTCCACAATCGAGCTTTCACCACTGTCTCTCCCCTCGCCCCTTGTTTCCAGTACTTGGAAACATTGCACACACCAAACTCTTTGCCCCCATCACTACTCAGGATCTCACCGATACACTCTGCACGAAACGCAACACTGCTCCTGGTCATGATCGTGTCAGCTATCGCCACCTTCGTGAAGCTCCTGCCTTCTTCCTCTCCAGTCTGGCCAGGCTCTACAATGTGGTCGTGCCCACCGGCTACCACCCCCACCTGTGGAAAACCTCCCACATCCTTATGTTCCTTAAACACGACAAACCGCCGTCCGCTGTCTCCTCCTACTGTACCATCAGCCTTACCTCGGTCTTCAGCAAGGTCCTGGAATCCATCCTTACCCGACACATCCACCAGCATCTCCGCCAGCACCGCCTCCTTCCCTTTACCCAGTGTGGCTTTCGGCCATCCTCCTCTACCGATGAACTTCTACTTCACCTTACTTATCTCCTTTCTGAACAGCTTAATTCCCGTCGCTCAGCTATCTTCCTCTTCCTCGACCTCGAACATGCCTATGACCATGTGTGGCATTCCAGTCTCCTCTTCAAGCTCCAAACCTTTGACCTTCCTACTACATACGTCCATCTGATTGGGTCCTTTCTTTCCTAACGTCCTTCCTACATCACCATCCATAACATGGATTCCCACATCTTCTTCCCCTCCGCCGGTGTGCCCCAAGGTTCCGTCCTCTCCCCTCTTCTGTACGTTTTGTATACTGCAGACATGCCGCCGCCTTCACCCCCATCCACTTTCTCCAGTACACCAATGACACCACCTTCCTTGCTCTCGCCCCCACCCTGCAGCGCTCCCAACACCTTCTCCAGTCCCATCTTGACCGATTCACCATTTGGTGCAACCAGTGGTTGCTTAAGGTAAATCCTTCCAAAACCCAGGCGATCATTGTAGGCAAAACCACCCCTTCCTTCCGCCTCCTCGACCTATATGGCCGTTCTATCGCCCTCACCCCCACCCTTAAGTTCCTTGACATCACCCTTGACCATAGCCTCTCCTGGACCCCCCACCTCCGGACAATGCAAGCCAAGGCATGCTCCCATCTTATCAAGCTCCTTTCTGGCCATATATGGGGTCTGGACACCTCCACCATCCTCTCCACCTACAAATCCCTCATCCTCCCTATCCTCTGCTACGCCCACCCTGCCTGGATCTCCACTCCTCCTACCTTTTACAAATCCCTTCAGATCCTTGAACGCCATGCTCTTTGCCCCGCCTATCGCATCTGTCTCCCCTCCCCCAAGCAGATCCTGTATGACCTTATTCCGTTCCTCCACCTCCTCCTTTTCCTCGAATGGATACGGATCCTCTACACCTCCTGTAAACTCCATCGTCCTCACCCGCTTGTCCCCCATCTCTCCCGCCCCCGCCGGCTGCGACGCCTGTATTTCCACGTCCCACCTGCTCTCCATCTCTCCACTCTCCTTACCCTCCCCCAAGGTGGCTTCTGCCAGCTCCCCCTCCCTGATAAGGCCCTCCTCACCTCCATCTACCCCTCCTACCAACTTTGATACTCCCCTCCCGCTTCCTGTGTTTGTTTCTATGGGCACCCTCTCTCCCTTCTCTCCCTCTTCCCTCCCACCTCCCTTTACACCCTTCCTCCCCCAGGCTCCCCTACCCCCATACCTTCGTTCCTCCCACCAACGCCTCTGCCATTGGCATCTTTGCTATCCCCTCTCCCTCCCCCACCAACTTCTTCCCCTCTTGGCAGGTCCCCGGACTCGCACACGTTACGTGGACATTCGCGTGTCGGAGATCATCGCCATCAGTTTCTCCTGTGTGTGCCATCGTTTTTGTGATTTAGTGTTTTTCGCCGCCACGCTCGTTCGTTCACTTGTACCGTCTAAGTCATCAGTGTTTGTGCACAGTGCCGACAGTTTTTCGTCGAGTGTGAACGGCTTCGTGTTTTTAATTTTTGTATGTCCTGTTTTTCAACCACCAAACTGTTACTTTTCTGTCTTCATTTTCTCTTTTATTGTAATGCTTGTGGCTGAAGAGCGGAGTAGATTTATCCGCTGCCAGCCCACCATTTTATGAGGTGAAAAATAACAATTAAGAAAAAAAGAGCTCAGCCAGTAAAAAGCCTGTAGGCTCCAGAGCAGCGAAATAAGCTGCTGCCAGCCCGCCCCCTTCGGGGGGAATCGAAATTAAATAAAGGAAAAAAAAAAGCTCAGCCAGTCGTTCCCTTTGTGCTAGTGTTTGTCTTCCCGTCAGTTACTCAGTGTCTCTCCTTCAATGCTCTACCGTTCACGTGTGAAACTCTGTGACTCCGTTGTGTACAATACTGAACGTATTTTTATACAAACAGAGCATCCATGAACACCTTCATTTACCTTAATATGTATGTCTTCATTTTTTATCCTCCATGTACGTTTGTTTCTATGTATTCCTGTTATATGTATGGTTTTCTGTGGCCGAAGAACGGCATAGATAGGTCACTGCAGGCCTAACATTCTGTAAAGGTGTTAAAATCACGATAAAGAAAAAAATAAAAAGCTCAGCTAATCAGTCTAATCTTGGCGTGCATCTATCGACATCTCGCGTCAGACAGCGTATTTACGTTCTTGTTCCGTGTACGAGTGGACGTGGTTGACTAGTTAGGTTTTCTTGTGACTCTGTTGTTTCTTTCTTGTTGTTCGTAGGGTCCTTCGTTGTTAGTGTCCGTCCTCTCCCGTTTGTGTTGTTGTTCACGGGCCGCTCCGTGGGTCCCGCCACGTTTTCCGTGACGTCAAACCCGCGACCGTTTCGGTCGCAGTTACAACACCTTCGATATCAGATGAATGTCTGTACTACAGATCTCTCTCAAATATTTACAGACAGAATTTTCTTTGCCACTTTGTCCATTTCGCACACAGTAGGGATATCTAGCTGAAAGGAATGAAGTTTACAATAGCCTGTCCTGCTCTCACGAGTAGACGATGTGAGGCGCCTTCTTCCAAGCACCAGTGTGAATCCTCTACCTTTACAAAAGTTTATCAAATCAGTACATATTTGTCTCGGCGTGGTACCCACGATCCTTATTTTTGGACAATATACGCACATTCCGTCTGTGGATCGCTTTTGTTATTACTTCAAACTGAGTGGTTTCGCCCATCTTCACATCGTTTCTCGTAGAACCCAGGCTTCACGGAACTATCAGTTACACTGTGATGTCCTCTGTTTCCTATACAAGTTCTTTCCAAACAGTCTAGTTTTCAACCGGCCTCGTTGGCCGAGTGGTTCTAGGCACTTCAGTCTGGAACCGCGCAACCGCTGCTGTCGCAGGTTCAAATCCTTCCTCCGGCATGGATGTGTATGATGTCCTTAGGTTAGTTAGGTTTAAGTAGTTCTCAGTTCTATGGGATTGATGACCTGAGACGTTAAGTCCCATAGTGCTCAGAGCCATTTGAACAGTCTACTTTTTATATTTTCTTAGAAGAATGACTCCAAGCGGTCCTACGTGTGAGGAGTAAGTCAGAAGGTAGTAGCAACTAAGAACACTGTTGACCAGCGGATTACCTGCACAGACAATCCTTGAGCAGACGGTGTCATCGGTTTCCTCCGTCCTCCCTTCTCCTACGCCGTGTCCTGTCTCCTATGCAAAGCACTCCTCCCCAATGCCGCTCACTTTTGCTTCCATTTCCTTTCCTCATTCTTCTCCTGAGCCAATCAATATAGTCTCATAGGAAACCAAAATATCGTAATATGGTTGAGAGATATTTAGAAAAGTCCTCCCTGGGTTGGAAGAAGGGTGTGTGTGGCGTGTGTTTGGGGGGGGGGGGGGAGGGGACTTCGAGAAAACTTTCACAAAGTAAGCCATTTGTTTCATGATATACCCATTCGTGGCCCTCCTAATCTAAGCTCAGTATTTAGTGGCGAGATATCGTGCCACGCCAGCTTCGCCATTCACATATGTCCTAGCTGTTCTTCTTTCTCATTCTCTCAGTCAGAATGTACGCGTCGATTTGCGATACACCGTGCGTCCAAGTCGACCGTTCTGCATGGACTCAAAAGGAAAACTGAAAGACGGTTTGAACATCAAAATGATAGTTGCAATGTTGCGAATGCAAAGAGCTTCAAAACGAGCTTTTAGATATATTAATACAGTGTTGTGGAAGATTAATGTCTACCATCTGCGCACATTGAGATATTAGATGTGCGCATGGTAGAAGAACCATTGAGCATTACTCATCTTGGGATATTAGGAAGCGTGCTACCGAACTAGCAAACGATTAGTTACTTTCTTTAGACAGTAAATAAAGTGGGATGCCACAGAATCGCAAGTAGAAATTTTTGGTGGTGCATAATGGTAAATAGAATAGGGAGGCGTAGCAGTTAGTCAGTTAGAATGGTACAGATAAAACTTATCCTGGCTACTAAAAGCTTGGGAACAACTGTGCAGCCAGGTATGATGACATACTTATGGGTAGTAGTCTTCAATAAAAGCCTGCCCCTATTCTCAGAGGGTAGAGGGTAATCTATGGCATCAAAGTGAATGAGACGGCGGCTACCTTACCATTCAAAAATGGTTCAAATGGCTCTGAGCACTATGGGACTCAACTGCTGAGGTCATTAGTCCCCTAGAACTTAGAACTAGTTAAACCTAACTAACCTAAGGACATCACAAACATCCATGCCCGAGGCAGGATTCGAACCTGCGACCGTAGCGGTCTTGCGGTTCCAGACTGCAGCGCCTTTAACCGCACGGCCACTTCGGCCGGCTACCTTACCATTGCTGATGTGACGATCATTAGTACCTGCGCGGAAAAGTGGATACTGGTAACTTCTAGGATGATATTTTGAGAATCTATGAAACTGAATGAACAAATGCAGCCGGAAATATTCGATAAAATCAGTGACATCCACATCAAGAATGGACAGGCTGTGACATTTTCCAAAAGTTCAGATATTTAAAGTTGCTATTGAGACCAGTTGTGTTTCTAGACAACGAGTTTCCTTCGTTTCGATAACTGCAATACGCCAGAAGTCTTGTGATTGTGATGAGACGTTACATTATCAGTTCACAAATTGGTATTTAGATAGGCGTAGCATATTCGTCTGGGCAAAACCATGACATAGTTTTGAAATCAGTTAAATGTCTTGACAGTTTACTGAAACAGTGCGCGTTGTTTATTCAGCTATATATTTCAGTAAGTCTGACTTTTTTTCAGAAATGGCTTGTTTGCTTTAAATGCACAATAAAATTTACATCAAGAACGATCTGCATTAGTTTTAACAGTAGATACTGAAAGCCTACCCCTAACTGAAAAACTCTCTCAATTGGAGCAGATGTTCTGGGCGAAAACATTGCAAAATGAACCATTTTCGAAATGTTGCAACATGAAATATCAATCTTCGAAAACAACTGAAAAATTTCTTTGCGTTTCCCTTCATTAGAACCTACTATGCTTGAAGTTCACTGAGGTCACAGGTACTGCGATAATGAACAGCTTAGTAAGCGGTTCAATTGAAGAGGAATGGACAGCTCTAAAAAGGGTAATCTCAGAAGTTGCAAAAAAACCATAAGTACGAGGAAGTTATCCGCGAAGACACAGTGGATAGCAGAAGAAATACATCAGACGCCCTGCAAAAGAAGGAAATACAAAAATGTTCAGGGTAATTCATGAATACAGCAATGCAAGTCAGTTCGGAACAAAGTAAATAAGTGGTGCACGGAGGCTAAGTTCAAATGTCTACCTGAAAAATGTGAATAAATCGAAAAAGTGATGTTTGTCAGAAGGACTGACTTAGCAATAGGAAATTCAAAACCACCTTTGATGAAATTAAAAAGAAGTGTGGTAACATTCGGAGTGCAATGGGAATTGCACTGTTAAATTCAGAGGAGAGGTGGAAAGAGTAAACTGGAGGTCTTTAAAGTCAGTACCACCATTAGACTGTTTTTTTTTTTTTTTTTTTTTTTTGGCAGTGTTCCATTTACACGATCATAATTTCGGCTTTAAAGTGCTATTTTCAAGTGTTTTAATGCTATAAAGTGCCTAAGATGGCATACTGCCAGATTTAAAATACACTATTAGACACATTGCGTTGGGGTCAATAGAGTATTTACATACGTCAGTATGCCATCTTCGACACTGTATTACTTTAAAACAATTGACAATGGCACTTTAATGCCGAAATCATGATGGTGTAAATGTAACACTGCAAATAAAAATCAGTCTAATGGCGGTACTGACTTTAAAGAAATATATTATGACTGTGCCCCCACACTATGAAAAATTTATTAACTGTAGGTCTCTATGAGCGGAAGGACTTGTCTGTTGGCGATATAGAAGAAAAATCCGGAGTCGACAGCGAAAAGACAGGGTACCCACTATTAGAATATAGAAAAGCTTTAGACGACTTATAATAAATAATACAGAAGCCATAAATAACATGCTATCAGAATTTCTAGCCAGCCGGAGTGGCCGTGCGGTTCTAGGCGCTACAGTCTGGAACCGAGCGCTCGCTACGGTCGCAGGTTCGAATCCTTCCTCGGGCATGGATGTGTGTGATGTCCTTAGGTTAGTTAGGTTTAATTAGTTCTAAGTTCTTGGCGACTGATGACCTCAGAAGTTAAGTCGGATAGTGCTCAGAGCCAGTCAGAATTTCTAAAATCATCCGGGAGATTGGCAACAACACGACTATTCACGTTGATGTGTATTCTACGAGAGTGGTGGTACACCATCAGACTTTCACCCACTAAATTCCGAAGACTGAAAGAGCCGACAAATGTGAGAATTATTTGCACAATCATAGTAACAGCTCATGCATCCAGGTTGCTGACAAGCATAATCCACTCATGTTCAGAGAAAACAGAGCGCCTTGAACGACTAGAGACAGGATCTACATAACCACAGGACATGCGTATTAGAATGTTCTGCAAAATAATTAGCATTTCAGTCACCTATGTGCTCTTATAACTTGTTCCATACGTGACGGCATCGATGTTTAATGAGGCACCATTGGCTACCTGTGCTACAGCCATCCATGCGGAATTCGTCTGGTTGCAAGGTTTATCTCTGGTGGTTAACACTGACTCACCACTACCCCCGTCGCTTCACAATTCCCACCCACACATTTTCGATTGGTGACAATTCTGGTGAACTGTCTGGCCATGGCTAAAGGCTGACATCCTGTGACGCCAAGAAGGTGCCTATTTGTGCAGCAACGTCTGATTTTGCACTGTCTTGCTGAAAAATTGCATCAGGAGTGATGTGCAGAGACGGTATGGCTACAGGTCATAGGATGTCATTCACGTAGACCACACTGGCCACAGTAACCCGAACACGCGCCAACTGTGATTGGTGTTTGTACCCAACAGCACTCCGCGCCATAAAGATTTGAGTTTGCGCTGTATCTTTCGCACAAATGCTGTCACTGCGATGCCGCTCCCACAGTCTACGGCGATCCAAAATGTGACCATCATTTTCAAACAAACAGAATCTGGATTCTTCCGAAAACACTATCTGATGTCATTCCGGTCCCCAATGACGCCGTTCCACACATCTGCATCTAGCATGCCGTCTAATACGTTTCTGCATATTTGTCAAAGATCGGCGAAGAAGTGGACGACGCGCTCGTAACCCAGGTCGTAATATGCCGCGACCGACTGTCAACTCTGATAGTGTACGGATGTGTTATGCTGTTCCACTGTTACCACAGAGCCGTAGAGGACGCAGATCTGTACTGAATGCCATTCGGATGAGGTATCGATCATATCAGTGCGATCTTATACGGGTGGTGCGACCTGACCCATCTCGTTGTGTTCTATGGCGTTCCGTGAACCATTCTGCATACACGCGTTGCAGTTCCGGAACACTTCGTCCGACACGAGCAGCTGTTGGATGCATCACATTCTCTAATGCCAAAATGCGCCCTCTTTCAAAATCACTGCTTTGACGTTACGGTTCGCGCATACGTCTGGGAGACGTCCTGCACATCTGCTCAAGCCCCATTGATCCATTACCTTCGTTTTATAGCGACAACGAGGGTTGTAGGCACATTCACCGGTATGCGGTTGATCTACAACCCGAGGAGCAACATGGTTCAATTACTACTTTTCCAGAACTTGCTAATGTACATGTCCTGTGAATCTGAAAGTCCTGTCTCTAGTTGTTCAAGATGCTCCGTTTTTTCTGAACATGAGTGTATGTAAGAAGAAGAAAAGAAGATTGAGGATCTGTTAGACGTCTGTTAGCTTAGCTATAGAAACGCAAGGCTGAAGAAAAATCGCGACACATTCACAGGATTTTTCGACCTGAAAAATCCGTTCTACAACGCGAAATGGTTAAAGATGTTCGAAATACTGAGAAAAATAGGGCTAAGCTGTAGGGATGACGCGTAATTTGAAGTATGTACGGCCGGCCTCTGTGGCCGAGTGGTTTTAGGCGCTACAGTCAGGAACCCCGCGGCTGTTGCGGTAGCAGGTTCGAATTCTGCCTCGGGGATGGATGCGTGTGATGTCCTTAGCTTAGGGGACTGATGACCTCAGATGTTAAGTCCCATAGCGCTTAGAGCCATTTGAACCATTTTTTGAAGTACGTACAAAAGCCAAGAGGGAGCAATAAGACTAGCAGACGAAGAACAAAGTGCTCAGATTAAAAATGATGTAAGAGATATATGTTCCCTTTTGCACGTACTGTTCAATGTATACTTCTAAAAAGCAATGATGGAAATTTAAGGAAAGGTTCAAGTGTGGGATTAAAATCACGGTGAGACTGCTTTCTTCAGTGAAGGTGAAGCAGAATTACAGGATGTGTTGACTGGAAAGAGCAGTCTACTGAGTGCAGAACGTGGACTGAGATAAACCGAAGAAAGACGAACGTAATGAGAAGTAGCAGCTATGAGAACAGCGAGAAATTTAACATGAGAATTGGGGATCACAAAAGAGACGAAGTTAAGGAATTGTGCTACGTAGGCAGCAAAATGACCTCTGTCGGGTAGAGCTTGGAGGACATAAAAGAAATGAGGCACAGGTCAAAAGGGCGTTGCTAGCCAAGGTAAGTCTATTAGTATCAAATATTAGCCTTACATTGAAGATCAAATTTTTGAAAATGTACGTTTGAAACACAACATTGTATGACAGTGTAACATGAACTGTGGGGAAACCGAGACACAAGACATTCGAAGCATTCGAGATGTGGTACTACAGAAGAATGTTGAATGTTAAGTGGATTGGTAAATGAAGGTAAGAGGAGGTTCTCCGCAGAATCCTCTGGAAAAGGGACATACGGAAAAGACTGAAGGAGTGTCAGGATATTAGGACATCTGTTAACACATCAAGGGTAACTACCGTGGTGCCAGAGGGATCTGTAGATCGTAAAAACTGCAGAGGAAGACATGGATTGGAATAAATACAGTAAATAATTGATAACGCACGTTGGAAGTGCCACTCTGAGATGAAAATATTATCACAGAATAGGAATTGGTGGCGCCCCCATTAAACCAAACTGAGGACTGATGACTTAAAAAAAAAAAAAAAAAAAAAAAAAAAAAAAAAAAAAAAAAAAAAAACTTGCAGTTGGTTTCACGTATGATTACTCTGCTTTTTAAGTAACAGGAAATTCCGCACTACATATTGAGCAATAACGGCTTGCATTGTTACTGTCATCACACAGTTCCAAAGTTTTGTATTGCTCCCGAAGTTTAGCAGTGAAGTCACACTTCCTTTTGCCTAGTCCTTAACGGTGAGAGATGAAATGATCGAAAATATGTAGAAGAGTTACATCACTCACGATAACAACAAGATTGTTGCATTGTAATTCGGAATAACACAGGCACTGCAATTATCGTATTTATCCTCCGACACCGGGAAAGCGACTTTGAAGTCAAATATCATCCCTGTATGGGAATATAAATTATGGATGAATGAGGACAGGTTGTTTACGCATAGTTTACGACATATGGAAGTTTGGGTTTGGCCTAATGGAAAGACGGCCGCTCACTATGAGCGGGAAATCCAGATTCGAGTCCCAGTCAGTAACAAACATTAAAATTTTGTAATTCCATTATACAACTTACAGTTGCCCATACTGGCAACTACCAATACATTTTGTGTGTTTGAACTTGCATTTGAGAACAGCTCGAGATGATGATTGTGAGATCTAGATGAATTGTAACTGACAGTTTAATGGCGGAATTTCTTTCGGAATGGTAGCATACGAAGAGGGAACACCGCGAGACCACCGTTATAATTGCCAACTCGAGCCCGTGCTCTCCTTTTTGAGCGAGCCGAGTGCACTCCTACCTGACAACAGACGCAGGTGACGAGTGGGCTGCGGCGGAGACTTGCGAGTCTATAGAGTGCATGGAGGCGTCGAGTTAGGAGATGATGTCGCACTACTCCCGACGAATTTAAGGGTGCTTATACGGAGCTTATTTCTCATCTATGGGGCTCATAGGACGCAAGTGCGGACATGTGGTTGGCAGACCAAACCCCAGAGCTTGACACCTTTCTCGAGCGTAATGTCATTACTTCTCATTCGAGTAGCGCTGAAATTGCCCAAGTACATCTTGTCCGACAGGTGGCAGGAACTGTACCTGGATACTCCGAGTAACGGACACACGGAAAGCTTAGCTGCAGTGACGGATTGAGCTGTAGATGAAACCCAACTAAAATTATACCCTAAATTGCGAACTTAATGAATAGATGGTAACTAGAAATTTCAGAGCTTTTGCCAGTGTAACACCGTTCCCAGTAGTTTTTCAGGCTGAACGATCATCAGTTTCACCTCTGGTTTCACTAAAACACAATGCGTCAGCAGAAAATTATTCTGACCTATTGGTTCAGGAATCCACTCGAAGTGTAAATGGTTGTGAAAATATACTTGACCTCTTAGCAACAAATACTTTTGAGCAATAACGGATACGGCAGTTAATGACCACGAGGTCGCTGTAGCGAGACTGACACCATAACATACAAACCCACTAAAAATAAACGCAAAATACATCTGTTTAAAGCAGCAGTCACCACTCTTTCCTATCAGATTATGTAAGAGTGGACCAAAATGTAGTATAAATTCAGAGGCATAGTATCGACGGCCACTGAGAGATTTATACCAAGTAAATTAATAAGAGATGGTACTTATCCACCGTGGAACAGAGAACATGTGACAACACCTGAGCGGTGAGAAAAGCATGCCAAATATAAAATAACACGAAAAGTTCTATAGAAGCTCGAAATTTAACACGCACTCCAATGCGAGAGGCTTTTAATAGTGTTCACAACGAGATTGTGTCTCGAAATGTGGTAGAAAGCCAAAAGAGATTCTTGTATACAAAACACGCTACTGACAAGGCGCTGTCAATATCCTTACTGCGCAATAGTAAAGGTGATATTAATGTGACGGTACCATTAAAACAGAGTTACTACGCACAGTTTTCCGACATTAATTCACCAAACAAGACGAAGTAAATATTCCAGAATTTGAATCAAGAACGACTGCCAACATGACTAACTTAGAAAAAAGATATCCTTGGTGTAGTGATGCAGCTCAAAATTCTTCTTGAAAGCTACACCTCCGGTCCAGATGGTATACCAGTCAGGTTCCATTCTGGGAATGCTGATACAATAGCTCCATACTTAGCAGTCAAGTACAATCGCTCGCTCGTCGAAATACGCGTACCTGATAAGTGGAAAGACGCACATGTTGCACCAATAGCAAGAAAATAAATAGGTGTAGTCCATACATGTGTTACGGATCCATATCAGTAATGAGGATTTTCAGTAGAATTTTGAAACATACACTGTGTTCAAACATTATTAATTATCACGGAGACTATGATTTATTAACAAACACCCAACATGGATTCAAATGACGATTTATTCTCATGAATTAATAAGTGCTATCGGAGAGATGTTAAACTGATTCCGTATTTTTAGATTTCCAGAAGGTTGTTGACACAGTTCAACACAGGCGACTTCGAAATGCGTAGCTATACAGTGTCATCTCTTTTCTGCTACTGAATTGGTGATTAGCTGTCAGAAAGGTCACAGTTTCCAGCATCTGATGTAAAGTCATCTGGCGCTTCCCAATGAAGTGTTACAGGGCCTCTCCTGTTCGTTGTCTACATGCATGATTTAGGAATGAATCTGAGCAGCCCTCTTAAATTGTTTGCAGATGACTCTGTCATTTACTGTCTTGTAAAATCATCAGAAAATCAAAACCAATTCTAAAATTATTTAGGGAAGATATCGGTATGGTGCGAAGAGTGGTTGTTGTCTATAAAACGAAAAGTGTGAAATCATCCACATCCTCTAAATTTCGGTAAGGCGATAAATCACATAAAGCTAATGGCTCTAAATTCAGCTAAACCACTTGGGGAATAAAATTACGAAGAACTTAAATTGGAACAGTCAAACAGATAATGTTGAGGGTAAAGAAAACCAAAGACCGCGATTTATTTGCAGAACACATAGAAAACCCAACAGGCCTATTAAAGAGATTGCTTACACTATGCTTGTCCGCTATCTTCTCGGGTCTTGCTGCTGCGATGTGGCATTGAGATAAAATAGGATTGAGAGCGATCGTCGAAAAATAGTTGATGGATTAGCAGCTCGGTTTGTATTAGCGCGAAACAGGGTTGGAAGTGTCACGGATATTATACACAAATTAGGGTGGCAATAATGAAAGCAAAGGCGTTTTTCGTTGCGCCAGGATCTTCTCATGAAAGTTCCTTTATCAAATTTCTCCCTAGAGTGCGAAAATATTTTGCTGGTGCCCACCTTCATAGGGAACAAAGAGCGTTACAATAAAAAAAAGAGAAATCAGAGCTCACACGAAATGATTTAAGTGTTTGCATACCCCGAGCGCAGTGCGATAGTGAAGGGATGGAGAAAAAGCCTGAAGGCTATTCGATGAACCCTCTCCCAGTAACTTAATTGTAAATTGCAGGGTTAGGATGTAGCTGAAGATGCGGTTGTGAATGTAGATCATTAGAGAATTAAAGCAGAGAATTTTTTCGAGGGCAAGTTCATGTACAGCCTTAGAGATCACGAAACTTTACACGCACACACCCACACACACACAAAATACACACACACACACACACACACACACACACACACACACACAGGGTTGTATGATTTCTATATGCTTTTCCTTTCACAGGATTAATAGTTGGTATTGTAAACAAAAACGAGAAGTGTTGTTAACATTCATGTCTGTAGTATAGATAAATATGAGATTGTTAAAAGTTGTTATTCAGGGAACATTATATTCAAGCATCGTTTTGCCAATGGTTCTTGTTCAGGGTATGGGTAACATACCTACCCTATGTGATGTACAGATGAAAACAGCATTTGAAATTAAAACGACCTCCATTAGTGTATCAGTATTCGTTATGGGAATTATCAGGGTGATATGAGTGGTCCAACTGCAAGAAAGTGACAGGGGGTGTCTTACGAGTTGCCGCACTGAGCTGCCGCCAAAGGCAAAGCCTCGGACGACACAGGGTTCTGCTTTAAAGTTCACTGAATAATTGGCAGCTCTCCATATGCGAGATGAAACTAACTCTGTAGATGCGCATGAGTATTCATCCAACGGCAATCAGGAGCCAAAAACTTTTATGTGCGAGCGACTGGTGTGGAGTAAAAGAGTACGTCAATACCAGATCCAATTCGCGACCGCGGCTAGCTCATCTGTATCACACCAAAGCGAACTGTCTGGCTCCAGTAAACTATGTTACGACACGGTTCAGTGAAAATTTTTATATTTTTAATAACTTCTCTAAAACTGTACTACATTCGTTTACCTGGAATTGTACAGATATTTCAAGACACTGTATGCGGTGCTAGAGGATACTGATGCTACATCTGTTACAGAAGACTATATCATATTATAAGCTAAAAAAGCATTTCCTTGAGAAGAAAAAGATTGACTCAAAGAGTCATGACAATTTCAGGAAAAAAATCGCTGGAGTTAACGCGGCTTGCTTAGTTAATGTATGATAACCGTTAAATAATAGATGTGAGTGAACAGGTAGGGTCTATCTCTCTACGTTTTCGGAAGGCATTCGACACTGTGCAGCATCGTTAACTACTAACCTGGATACATCATAAGATGCGTCTTTAGAAGTGTGTTACCGCCCCAATGCTCATTTGAGTAATAGTGCTCAGTACACAAACAATTTTAACATCGGCCCTGCCCCAATGAAACACAATATGATACCCAATGTTCTTATTAAACGCAAACGACTTATGAAATGGGGTGAACTAACTATTATGATGGAATCAATTCCTTTGAGACGCGTCTCCGCACGCAGAGGACCTTCAAGAAGGGCTGTAATATCCGATTCGCCAACTTCCCTGGTTATTAAATCTTCGTATGGCGCCCGTTTCACGTACTTGTCAAGAACGCAGATTTAAGTGATCCGTCGCATCCAGAACTGCTGACCTGCATGTCTACGCTACGTCCCTCATATAAAGGATGACACCACCACAAAATATACTGATTTAGGTGAAATTATCTACATCTACATCTACATCCATACTCCGCAAACCACCTGACGGTGCGTGGCGGTGGGTACCCTGAGTACCTCTATCGGTTCTCCCTTCTATTCCAGTCTCGTATTGTTCGTGGAAAGAAGGATTGTCGGTATGCTTCTGTGTGGGCTCTAATCTCTCTTTTATCCTCATGGTCTCTTCGCGAGATATACGCAGGAGGGAGCAATATACTGCTTGACTCTTCGGTGAAGGTATGTTCTCGAAACTTTAACAAAAGCCCGTACCGAGCTACTGAGCATCTCTCCTGCAGAGTCTTCCACTGGAGTTTATCTATCATCTCCGTAACGCTTTCGCGATTACTAAATGATCCTGTAACAAAGCGCGCTGCTCTCCGTTGGATCTTCTCTATCTGTTCTATTAACCCTATCTGGTATAGATCCCACACTGCTGAGCAGTATTCAAGCACTGGGCGAACAAGCGTACTGTAACCTACTTCCTTTGTTTTCGGATTGCATTTCCTCAGGATTCTTCCAATGAACCTCAGTCTGGCATCTGCTTTACCGACGATCAACTTTATACAATCATTCCATTTTAAATCACTCCTAATGCGTACTCCCAGATAACTTATGGAATTAACTGCTTCCAGCTGCTGACCTGCTATTTTGTAGCTAAATGATAAGGGATCTATCTTTCTATGTACTCGCAGCACATTACGCTTTTCTACATTGAGACTGAATTGCCATTCCCTGCACCATGCGTCAATTCGCTGCAGATCCTCCTGCATTTCAGTACAATTTTCCATTGTCACAATCTCTCGATACACCACAGCATCATCTGCAAAAAGCCTCAGTAAACTTCCGATGTCATCCACAAGGTCATTTATGTATATTGTGAATAGCAACCGTCCTATGACACTCCCCTGCGGCACACCTGAAATTACTCTTACTTCTGAAGACTTCTCTCCATTGAGAATGACATGCTGCGTTCTGTTATCTAGGAACTCTTCAATCCAATCGCATAGTTAGTATGATAGTCCATATGCTCCTACTTTGTTCATTAAACGACTGTGGGGAACTGTATCGAGCACCTTGCGGAAGTCAAGAAACATGGCATCTACCTGTGAACGTGTGTCTATGACCCTCTGAGTCTCGTGGGCGAATAGCGCGAGCTGGGTTTCACACGACCGTCTTTTTCGAAACCCATGCTGATTCCTACAGAGTAGATTTCTAGTCTCCAGAAAAGTCATTATACTCGAACATAATACGTGTTCCAAAATTCTACAACTGATCGACGTTAGAGACGTAGGCCTATAGTTTTGCACATCTGTTCGACGTCCCTTCTTCAAAACAGGGATGACCTGTGCCCTTTTCCAATCCTTTGGAACGCTACGTTCTTCTAGAGACCTACGGTACACCGCTACAAGAAGGGGGGTAATTTCCTTCGCGTACTCTGTGTAAAATCGAACTGGCATCCCATCAGGTCCTGCGGCCTTTCCTCTTTTGAGCGATTTCAATTGTTTCTCTATCCCTCTGTCGTCTATTTCGATATCTACCATTTTGTCATCTGTGCGACAATCTAGAGAAGGAAATACAGTACAGTCTTACTCTGTGAAACAGCTTTGGAAAAAGGCATTTAGTATTTCCGCTTTTAGTCTGTCATCCTGTGTTTCAGTACCATTTTGGTCACAGAGTGTCTGCACATTTTGTTTTGATCCACCTACCGCTTTGACATAATCCCAAAATATCTTAGGATTTTCTGCCAGGTCAGTACATAGAACTTTACTTTCGAATTCATTGGACGCCTCTTGCATAGCGCTCCTCACACTACATTTCGCTTCGCGTAATTTTTGTTATGCGCTAAGAGACACCTGTTCATCGCGGAGATGCAAGTATACACCGATACTATCAGACACCAACAACATTCACACCGCAGAACCATAAAACGGCTTTCGAAGATTCGATCCAAATTCAAATAAGAACAGCATGAAACTAAAGAGGGGGCATCATAAAAGAAAAATACGACTTATACACAGGAGTATTAAACCGTGGTATTAGGCTACAATTTGCAGCTACAGTGAAGATACAGAAAAACGGATGGTCAATAAAGCAAAGCGAACAGGCGAGCATTAGAAATAGAGGCACAATTTCGAACAAATGATAAAACGAATGGGATAGAACATGGTCATTTAGGCAAAATTGTACGGAAATGTTAGAAAAATCTGTGAAAATTTAGTAACGGAAACAAGTGAAAATGGAAAACCTATCAAGAAAACTATGTTTAAATTATACTGTGTAGAATTATATTTCATTAACTATGATAGAAAATTGCAGAGTAAGTACCAACAGAAACTCAACGAGGATTCCCAAAATTTTTCAGTGCTTGTGTTATTCAGGAGAGGAATGGAGTGATTGAGACAGAATCCATTTAGAGAATATCTGAATAATGAGAAACGTGGTATTAAAAAGAGTCAAAGGCGCCTAATTCGTTCAAAGGGCTTGTCTCATCAGTAAAATTAATCACATTAGCTGCCAGACCATGTTATGAGCCTCCCCGGCATCTAGCTCCTTGACATGATTAGTAGGCTCTTCTTTAAATACACGTTCCCCGCAAGGGATGCCATGTATAAATTGTGTGCCCCTTGGGAAGTCATATCTGGAAGCTGGAGAGATCTGGAGAAATTGAATAAGAGTCTCTGGCCCTCTTTTCACCACCCTGTCGTCTTCTAAAGTTGTGTCCCCACCACAGTAGACAGCTCATCAGTCGTGGGACCTTCTTCGGCGGAGGCTGCTACGCTGTCATTTCGAACCTTTAACCGTGCTTTTTGCGGGATGCCACTTGTCCGTGCTAGTCTCTGTATTTACAAAGGACAAGACCTGTCCTGTTGACAATGATGGTAGGTGGCACTTGTCATTAATGTATCCTGTTTCGTTATTATTAAAATCACACATTTAAACTATCTTTTACAACATTCGACATAGCGTTCTTAAATGTATGGTAACTTTTGCAACCAAATTCCCAAATATGATATACATATCCGGCTATCAGGTACACACTAGACAGAGTAAGTATTACATATTCACAACTAAGTTACGCCCGATATAGAGTACAACATGTCCGGCTCTGAAGATCGCCCGAAACAGACGTACGTGTCCGGCCCTCCAGAATGCCCGAAATAGAGTGACTAGCGCAGCCGATGTACTTCATCTCCCAGTCATGCCAAAACTCCCGGAAGGTGTCCAAAGCACTTTCGTTGTAATATCGTTACTCTTATGTTGCTCAAAACTAGTGAAATTCAATAAACGAAAGCGATAGACACCTAGGGTAACCATGAAAGATTTTCATGCTATAAAAGGGTTAAATTCAATGAAAAGTATAAAACTTACTAATGAGAGAGTTTAAGCGTTTTGGCGCCTAGTACCCGAACGTGCCGATCAATCAGCAGCAAGATCAATACAATTGGCGGTCTCTCCCACGGGACTGGTAATTACTGTACCATCTGTCACTTTTATCTCACTCCACTTTTGTACCATACGCTACTTCACGTGTATGAAGCTGCATCAAGGTGAGGTTCTAGCAAGATAAAATACTGGTGGCCACAGCCAGTAATATCACAATGTGAGCTGCCTGCGGTGCCTCAGTTCCATGGAGAGCCTGTAACCATCGTACGTTGGCTAGGGCGAGGCAGCACACACAGGGTTGAGTTAAGAAATATTATTGACTTGGTACATAGTATCGTGTACTTGTAAAATTTTTTTTTATGAGGTCTTGCCGCAGTAGGTGTTGATTTTAGCCTTTAGCCTTTGACTATGCCTATTTAGGCAAGGTGTTTTATATTTGTTCTGAAGAAAGCGTTGTTACCTACGCTGAAACCTTGGTAAACACCAGGTAGTTTGTGCAATCGGGGCGGATTTTTCATAATTATTTCGATACTTACGATTGCTGACGCACTACAATGCTGAAAGTTCTTAAATATCACAATGGCCTGGCATTTTATGTGATTTATTTTACTGATGTGACGAGCCCTTGATCTTAGGGGCATTAACTTTTATAAATGGATATGCGTATTGTAGCCGACACATGCCATGTGGAGACGTGAGATCGCTTTGTTCACTGATTGTTTGCTAATGTGAAGTTTGTTTCTTGTTCTTCTGAAGAAGACGAGTTTCAATCCATTGAAACCATGATTAAGGTTAATTGAAAACCACAGTTTATTGCAACCGTCTTATTCTGTAACCGTTGCTGAACTGCAGCCATGATCAAAACAAGAATACAAAAAGTGACAGTGGCAGATATTAAAAGAATTTACAGGTGTCCGTTTTCTGATGTAGCGAGTTCTGGCGAAAGGAAATTTAAGAAGACTCAATAAGCGAAGAAAACTGGAAACGAGGATGAAATTACACTAAGGTAACGAGTGCGTAGGGGAATAACTGTAACCCTTGTTGTTGATTTAGTAGGTATGCCATAAAATGGCTTCTGAAGCTGGACATGTTATTTTCTCGAATATAATGCGGGAGGCTATTCCACAGTTGGGATTCTGCCTCTGAGAAGGATCTCGAGAAAGTGGCTAACAATAGTACGGGAAAGAAAGGATTTTGGTCTGATGGGAAACGGGATTTCTACCATGATGTTTAGACAAGCGCATTATGACTGAGGAGAGAGATGAGGCACAGTGGTCTTTGATAAGATAGTAGAGAAGACAAATAGTATGTCTGCACACAGCGAATTTAGCTGCGCGTATGTATGAACGTGAAATATGATGAAATAGTCGAACATCACAGATACAATGAACACAGGTATTCATAACCCGTTCTAGGTGACGTGAGCTTTTCTGAGAAAGGCCTTGCAGTATAACATCGCAGTAATCAATAATTGGAAGCTTAGATGTTTGTGTACGTACCTTTTACAGGTCATAAGGTAAGAGCTATTAATATTTTTGTAGGTCTTCGAGAGATCCTGATGCCTTCTACCAAACTGCAGTTACGTACTCCGGTGAAATTAGATTTTCATCTATTATTACTCCAAGACTCTTTGCTGAAGGAGAAAAGTGGAAATTTGTCCCATTTAGGTTGAAGACGGCAGCGATTCCCCATATTACGGCCTGATGAGTCTACAATGATAGGTTCAGCTTTATCCCTATATCATGGGTGTATATTTATAGTGCACACACGTCTGCATCGAGGAGCCTGTCGTCAGGTTTGTTGGTTTAGCCCTTAAGAACAACTGTATGGCATTAGCTTACGTGTGGTCTTTTCAGAAGGGCAAATCTGATGACACTTCACTTACGTACAAGCAATAGAGTATAGGATCTAATACCATGCCCTTGGGTACATTTTTACAAAGGTTTGGAGTAGTTCAACTTTATCTACACTTTATAACCTTTTGCACTGAACATTTTAACCATTTGAATTTTTGAGGTACGAATCATGACATTTATCGACAAACTGAGCACCATCCATATCTCTTTGACTGTGTGCTCTTTACCAGTTAAAAATTCAGTGGCTGTAAATTATTGCGATTCAGCACAAGTTTATTCATTCTAGACAACGGGCTTAATTTGAGGAAGAAATTTCTGATAGCACTATTTTCAAGTATAGCGTTACACACTATGGTCAAAAGTGTCCGGACACCCGCAGAAACATACGTTTCTCGTATTAGGTGCATTGTGCTGCCAGGTACTCTATATCAGCTACCTCAGTAGTCATTAGACATCGTGAGAGAGCAGGATGGGGAGCTCCGCGGAACTCACGGATTTCGAACATGGTCAGGTGATTGGGTGTCACTTGTGTCATACGTCTGTACGCAGGATTTCCACACTCCTACAAATCCCGAGGTCCACTGTTTCTGATGTGATAGTGAAGTGGAATCGTGAATGTTCAGCACAAAAGCGTACAGGCCAACCTCGTCTGTTGACTGACAGAGACCGCCGACGGTTTAAGAGGGTCGTAATGTGTAATAGGAAGACACCTATCCACACCATCACACAGGAATTCAAAACTGCATCAGGATCCAGTACAAGTACTATGTTAGGCGGGAGGTGAGAAAACTGGGATTTAATGGTTGAGCGGCTGCTCATAAGCCACACATCTCGTTGGTAAATTCCAAACAACTCCTCGCATGGTGTAAGGAGAGTAAAAACTGAACCGCCGCGCGAGGTAGCCGAGCGGTCTAAAGCGCCATGTCACGGTCCGCACGGCTCCCCCGTCAGTGGTTCTAGTCCTCCCTCGGGCATGGATGTGTGTGTTGTCCTTAGATTAAGTAGTGTGTAAGATTAGGGACCGATGATCTCTGCAGTTTGGTCCCATATGACGTTACCAGAAATTTCCAAAAAACACTGGACGATTGAACAGTGGAAAAACGTGTGGAGTGTGGCGATCCGATGGCAGAGTGAGGGCATGGCGAATGTCCGGTGAACACTATCTGCCAGCGTGTGTAGTGCCAACAGTAAAATACGGAGGCGGTGATGTCATAGCGTGGTCGTGTTTTTCATGGAGGGGGCTTGCACCCCATGTTGTTTTGCGTGACACTATCCCAGCACAGGCCTACAGTGATGTTTTAAGCACCTTCTTGCTTCCCAGTGTTGCAGAGCAATTTGGGGATGGCGGTCTCATCTTTCAACACGATCGAGCACCTGTTCATCATGCACGGAGTGGTTACACGACAGTAAAATCCCTGTAATGGACTGGCCTGCACTGAGTCGTGACCTGAATCCAACAGAACACCTATGGGATGTTTTGGAACGCCGACTTCGTTCCAGGCCTCACCGACCGCCATCGATACCTCTCCTCAGTGCAGCACTCCGTGAAGAAAGGGTTGCCATTTCCCCAAGAAACCTTCCAGCACCTGATTGAATATATGGTTGAAAGAGCGGAAGCTATCATCAAGGCTAAGGGTGGGCCAACACCATACTGCATTTCGGAAATACCGATGGATGGCGCCACGAACTTGTAAGTCGTTTTCAGCCAGGTGTCCGGATTCTTTTGATCACATAGTGTAAGTAAGTAATGGATAGTGGGAAAACCAGAAAAGAAGAGAGTCGCTGCACCTGAGATGCGGTGCTACAGAAGAATGCTGAAAAGTTGGTGGACTGATAACATGAGGAATTAGAAAATTCTCTGCAGGTACAAGAAACGCACGGAAAACAATGACTACAAGAAGGGACTCGATAATAGGACATATGTCAAGACATAAGGAAATAATTTCCATAGTACTAGAGGAAACAGTAGAGGGTAAAAATGGTAGGGGAAGACATGGATTGGAAGACACCCAACAAATAACTGAGTACTTACGCTGCAAGTGCTACACTGAATAGAAGAGGTCGGCACAGGGGAGGAATTCGAGGCGGGCCGCTGCAAAGAAGTCACAAGGCAATGACTCAGAAAAACAATGTGCCAGAATGTTCATGAGAGCTCAGCTTTGAATGGCACTCAGTTGGTGTGATCAAAGGACCCACAGTAAAAGAGGTTTAATTTTGTAAGTGGTGTGGAAGTGCGTAATAGATCACTCACTTTATTGGCTACACTTGTTGTTCATACAACAGCTTGTCGTCAGTTCTTTGTACGTCAATGCACAACCAGGTCCACCCACCTCTGCGGCTTCTCTGATCTGATGGGGATACTAGCCCGGTGATGTAGGGAGATGCGGCCAACGTATAGAAGACGTAGGCTGTTTGCCATTATGTCGTGCAGTAATTGAGTTGTTACCCTGGTGGAAACCTGAGAATTCTACAAACACTTCTACACTACTTATTAACTTTTATGTGAGATGGCACTCTCTAGCCGAGCACTTCTAAACCTTTCACTGCATTTTGTTGGACACTTCCTCTTTCTTAGGGCTAGGCATCTTACAGACAGAAACGTAATGTCCCTTCTTAGCTCCTGAACTAGAAACGGATTTCTTTTTTTTTTTTTTTGCGTACAGTCGTCCACTCTGGCAGCCTGTCTCCCTTTAATTCGCGATGTTACTCACAACCAACTCTGATTTCAAATCACAATTGTACTGGCCCTTAGAATCTAAACGCTCTTTACGTTCACGGTTGCTTCTCAGTTGTGGACTGTCTACGGGTTGTGTCAAGCGCGTATGTTAACAGTGTGGAATTTTGTCACTGGGTGGCACATATGCGGCGAGTTCCGACTTACCTTGTTATTTGGTTCTACATCTATATCGGTACTCTGCAAATCACACTTAAGTGCCTCGTGGGTTTATTGAACCATTTTTACAATAATTCTCGATTATTCCACTATCGAACGGCGTGCGGGAAAAATGGTCACCCATACCTTTCAGTGCGTGCTCTGGTCTCCCTTATTGTATTGTTATCATCATTTCTACTTATGTAAGTCGCCATGAACAAAATATTTTGTTAGTGATTGAAATTTCGTGATAAGATACCGTAACAACGAGGAATGCTTCTGTTTTAATAATGTCCACCCAAAATCCTGTATAACGTCCGTGACATTCTGTCCCCTATTCCTCGATCAGACTTCTTTAAAGTTTCTCGATGCACTCCGTTTATCCTATCTGCTAAGGATCCGACACCGCGCAGCAGTACTCCAAAAGAAGACGGACAAGCGTAGTGTAGGCAGTCACTTAACTATCGGGCGGCTATAATTAAACTTTTTCTATTTAACACGCTATAACATGGAAACAGGTTACTGAACGAGTACCAAACTTGGTAGCATTAATGTCAAGGGCACGGGGTAGTGAAATAATGCAGAATAAATTCAACTGAAACACTTTTAATGTGCTAATACTGTACGTCTTACCATTACATACCGGTGCCACTACCGCTACAAAAGGGGTTCGATATGGCGCCCATCAGTTTCCAGAAGAGTCAGAAGGCTCAGGATTGCAATCTTCACAGCAGTACGGAGCATGTCCATAGGGCTGCTGGCTACCTCTCTTGATGTGCAGCGCTTCAGGTCAGCACATGTGTGAATGTTCCCCTGGTAAACCCTGTCCTTTAGGTAGCCACACAAGCAGAAATGACAGGGAGATCAGGTGATCGTGCCAGCCAAGCATTTGGAAACGATCGGCTGATAATTGGATTGTTTCGAAAAGTGTTTCGGATATGCAGGTGAACTTCACGAGCGATTTGCGGTGGGCGCCAACTTCCATGAGAACTGATGAGTTCAATGCGTCTCTCTCCTGTTGGGAGGGTATGACATGCTGGCGAAGCACATCGCAGTAACGCTGGCCAGTCGCACTGCACGTCTTTGGTCCGTGAGAGCCAACCTGCACAAAAAATAATGGGCCAATGATGAACGTAGCCGTGAAGCCACATAAATCTCTGACACGTTCGCCACAGGAACTTCATGCACAGCGACTGGAGGTGAAGATCCCCGCACTCAGCATTTCCCCGTGTTCACTTCACCTTTCAGAGGAAAATGAGCTCCGTCTGTCCATAGGATGTGCCAGGGCCAGCCGTCGTCAACTTCAATCTTTGCAAGAAAGCGGCGAACGAAGTCAACACATCGTTGTGTCCTGTGATGCAAGCTGCTGTACGATGTGGATCTTGTACGGATATCATTCGCGAATGGTTCGAAGTACCTTCCGTACAGTGGACCACGGGATATTCAACTGTCGTGACACAGCATGCGAACTGCCTGACGATCATGAATTGCACGCAGCGTTGTCTCCCATAGCAACAGCGGTTTTATCAACCACGTGTGGTGCAACCGGTCGTCAGGCTCTTCCCGGAGCGACGTCCAGTCCTCCAGTTGATTCGAACTTCTTCATCACGGTCCGCGCAGCAGGTGGAGAATGGGGACCCTTCCGTAATCCTTTCAGCCGGCGATATTCTCGAAGTGCAGCTGCAGAATTTCTCTTGCTTTGATAACAGAGCTTCACTAATAATTCCCTGCTCTTTTTGTCCAGGCTCATGTTGACACGTCAACAAGTGTACTGCGACTGGTCCGGTGTGTGAGACTATGAATCACGATGACTGATCATGGCAACTGGTGGCCATGGTTGGAACTGGACGGTGGCACTGTGATGCATGGTAATCACTCCATACTCTGGACATTAATGTAACTTAGTTTGGTGCTCGTACGTGTTATTACGTGTTAAATAGGTAAAGTTTAATTATAGCCTCCCGGTAGATCTGGTGCATCTTCTACGTGTTCTGCAAATAAATCACAGTCTCTGGTTCGTCTTTCGCCAAAATTTTTCCAGTTTAATTGGAGGCAGATTTTCAGGCACACCCGGTTAGTTCTCATTTCTAGAGAATCCTTAATGAATCAATGGAAATCTTTGGAGTGACCTAATTGCTTGAGAAAAATCCTTTTCTTGCAAGTAAATAAGAATAAAGTTATTTAAGTACTAATCTACACTCCGCAAGCATAATTAGCACGAAGAATAAATTAAGATAACATCAATCAGTGATTTAAAGCAGTGTCAAATAAAGGTTTAAGTAGTTCCTTGAAGAGTCTGAGTCATTGGCATTCAGCAAGAAGAAGGCCACCTGTCACTATCCATTTTCAGTTTCTCCCGCTACCACTCGCCTTGTCTGCCTCTGACCATTCTAGCGTCAGCCGTCCATTACGCAGCCATTGTCGGCGACGTTTCAATGAGGACAATTAACCATGACAGAGTATGAAACCTAAACGGCGAACAGCTCTTGGGTGGGTGTAGCCTGTCAAATGCGCTGCAAGACTGCTATATGACTGCGTGATTGCTAACGCCTATTCTCAGTGGGCGCTAGTCACGATTTCACTGCGTCATCGTTCTTGCGTCAGCTAACCTCTGCGTTCTGTGGGAACCATCGTCTAGTTCCTCACGCAGCAGTTCTACAGCTGAGCACGACTCCTTATTACAGTTCTAAGACGCAATAAATTGTGATACGTGTATCCACATTATCATGGCACTGAAATAAACTGTATCAAGCCGTGATTCGTATAGGGTAATAACTATGCAGCCTCAGGAATCCTGCAAACATCAGTGGGTATTTGTCAACATCGAGAGAAGGCACGTATCAAAAGTAAAAATTACAGTAAATAAAAGTACTATTGTTACAGAAGTACAATGAGTTCAGGTTTTTTCACATGCTATGATATCATTTCTCTCTCACTTATTACTTTAGATAACTTTTTTCTGCTTTCGTACTACGTAAAGGACTCTTAACACTTTTTGCCCATACGAGTCTTTTTCACATCCCACAGACCAAAAATCTTCGTCTATTTCCTGCAATTTTCGGAAGAAATGAAACTCAGTCACATAGAAACGTGTCTTTTTAAACACAGTCACAAGTTTATTTGACACTATATTGAATACTGCAACTAGCCACAAGTTGTTCAAAAATGGTTAAAATGGCTCTGAGCACTATCGGACTTAACATCTGAGGTCATCAGTCCCCTAGAACGTAGAACTACTTAAACCTAACTAACCTAGGGACAGCACACACATCCATGCCCGAGGCAGGGTTCGAACCTGCGACCGTAGCGGTCGCGCAGTTCCAGACTGTAGCGCCTAGAACCGCTCGGCCACACCGGCCGGCCCACAAGTTGTCTTTCTTTTATTACATGATTACTAGTTTCGGGCCTGAGTACATTGTCAAATGGTAGCGTTGACTTCTTTCACATTTGTGTGCTAAAATGTAACAGTTTTTTTTGGTGGGTTGTTTACAAAAGATTTTACATTTGCTCACTGAAATTTAACAAAGTTTTTGTGATTCTACAGATTTGCATTTACATATGCTCCATGGATTGTATTTAAATCCTGAAAAGCCGTCCGTCTGACAATTATACAACTCAAACATTTAAGAGATACGGTATCGACGACTCCGGGTTGGGATCAAAGACAATCTTGTGATGTTTAAAGCTTTCCCAGCGTACTGATTGTTCCATAAAAACACGGGAGAACTGCCGGATATCAGTAACTTCCTGCCACGATATTTCGGCGCAGAGTCTTCTGGCCATCTTCAGGTGAATGCCACTGTAGTAGTACTGGCGAGTACGCGCTGAGCTCCGCTATTTAAAGCCGTACTGAGGTGACATTGCGCATGCGCTGCTCAGCGTGCGCGTTCATAACGGCTCCGTGCGCTGCGCCTCGCGCCCTCCACTGTGAAAGCCTGGCGTATCGGTGTCAGGTCGATTTCCATCTTTATGCAGATAACTACGTCGACTACGAAGTTTCTCTATAACAGGATTCCAAGCAGAGTTCAGCTGATAACCGCTATCTCGATTGATGAGAGTCTCGTTGTCAGACAATCTTATTTCCACAGATTCATTGATAATCGAGCTCCAAAAGTTTGATGTATGGGCCAAAACTCTTGCGTCGTTGTAATTCATGGAATGGTCTGTGGAAATACAATGTTCGGCGATTACGGACTTGGTGGGTTGGAGAAGGCGAGTATGCCGTTGGTGTTCCACAATGCGTTCCTGCACAGTTCGTGTTGTTTGCCCTATATATGATTTGCCGCATTCACATGGAATTTTGTAAACACCTGGTTTACGCAGGCCCAGGTCGTCTTTAACGGATCCCACCAGTTTGCTTTAAGTTTGATGGCTTTGGCTTTGGCTTTGGCTTTGGTGAGAGAAAGGATTCGTTTTACTCGGCGTGAATTGGATTCTGTATCAAAGGACATGTTCCACATATATTTGGAATTGGCAGCAAGACTATCTTCTCTGTCGTGGATCTGGGTGGATGGTGTGACATGGGCTAAAGCAAACTGGAGCCATGATAAAGCTGTGACGAGACAAACTGCCAAGATTGACAGACTTTCTGAACATATGCAGCAGGAAGTTCCAATTCGACGACCTGTTGTTAATTTGACAGAGAAAACTTTAGATGACGTGACTGTGTCTGTGCTAGCAAAAGGACTGAATTTTGCTCCCACACCTGTTTCACCGCCACTAGTGGATTTCATCAGTGCCATCGAAGAAGCTGTACGCCGTATTGATACAGATGAAGCGGAGGAAGTTCGTCGAGAGTCTTGCCGTGTATTGACCAGAGGTGCACCAATGAAGAATAATATCTCGCCCATGGAGAGGATAGCCCTCCGTAACTTACGAGCAGATGTGGATACAGTAGTCTTAAAATCTGACAATGGAAACGCTACTGTCCTCATGCCAAGGGATGACTATATTAATAAGATCAATGTTCTGTTATGTGATTCAACGTATCGCAAAATCGATAAGGATCCCACGAGCCGAGTAGTGCGAAAAACAGCAGAACTTTTATCAAATAGTTCTCTACCGAAGGAGGTCATCAAGAGACTGCCTAAGATCCACAAGGAAAATGTGCCATTACGTCCAATTGTGAGTAACATTGGAGCAGCCACCTACGACCTAGCAAAATTCTTGGCATCTTTGCTCAAACCAATATAGGCAAGTGTGCACATCACATAAAGAATTCTGGTGATTTTATCAAAAAAATGGTTCAAATGGCTCTGAGCACTATGGGACTCAACTGCTGAGGTCATTAGTCCCCTAGAACTTAGAACTAGTTAAACCTAACTAACCTAAAGACATCACAAACGTCCATGCCCGAGGCAGGATTCGAACCTGCGACCGTAGCGGTCTTGCGGTTCCAGACTGCAGCGCCTTTAACCGCACGGCCACTTCGGCCGGCTGTGATTTTATCAGCCGACTTCAGTCACTACAACTGCAAAGTAGTGATCTATAGGTCAGTTTTGATGTGGTTTCACTGTTCACAAAGGTGCCTCTGGTGGACCCACTACACCTCATTGGCAATATGTTTGGTGCAGATATTACAGCGTTGTTTGAGCACACTCTCTCCTCTACATATTTTATATTTAACAACGAATTTTACGAACAGTCTGATGGTGTCGCCATGGGGAGTCCTTTGTCTCCCCTGGTGGCCAATCGTTTTATGCAAGATTTTGAGGAGAGAGTACTCGACTCTGCCACTTTTAAACCGACAGTATTTTGGCGGTCCGTTGACGACACTTTTATAGTATGGCCTCATGGTCTGGACCGTCTCCAAGAATTTTTACATCACATGAACACCATACACGAAAACATAAAGTTTACCATGGAGATAGAGAGAGATGGTTGTCTGCCATTTTTAGACGTCTTGGTGCGACGGAAGAGTGGCGGCACACTTGGTCACACGGTGTACAGAAAGCCCACTCATACAGACCTGTATCTACAAGCTACTAGTTGCCACCATCCAGCACAAACAATGGGCGTTCTCAAAACCATGGTCCACCGTGCCTATACTATCTCTGACGCCGACAGTCTTCAAGCGGAACTGGAACACCTGCAAAAAGTATTTTTGAAGAATGGCTTTTCACCTAGGCAAGTGAACAGAGTGATGAAGACCTACAAACGACGGAACAAGGAAGAGGAAGAGGCCTTCAGGTCGACTGTTTATCTACCATTTATTGGGAATATTTCTTCACAGATAGGCAGAATATTGAGAAAGTATCAAGTGCGAGTCATCTTTCGCCCTCCTTCCAAAATTTCATCACTGGTGGGTTCCGTTAAAGACGACCTGGGCCTGCGTAAACCAGGTGTTTACAAAATTCCATGTGAATGCGGCAAATCATATATAGGGCAAACAACACGAACTGTGCAGGAACGCATTGTGGAACACCAACGGCATACTCGCCTTCTCCAACCCACCAAGTCCGCAATCGCCGAACATTGTATTTCCACAGACCATTCCATGAATTACAACGACGCAAGAATTTTGGCCCATACATCAAACTTTTGGAGCTCGATTATCAATGAATCTGTGGAAATAAGATTGTCTGACAACGAGACTCTCATCAATCGAGATAGCGGTAATCAGCTGAACTCTGCTTGGAATCCTGTTATAGAGAAACTTCGTAGTCGACGTAGTTATCTGCATAAAGATGGAAATCGACCTGACACCGATACGCCAGGCTTTCACAGTGGAGGGCGCGAGGCGCAGCGCACGGAGCCGTGACGAACGCGCACGCTGAGCAGCGCATGCGCAATGTCACCTCAGAAGGCTTTAAATAGCGGAGCTCAGCGCGTACTCGCCAGTACTACTACAGTGGCATTCACCTGAAGATGGCCAGAAGGCTCTGCGCCGAAATATCGTGGCAGGAAGTTACTAATATCCGGCAGTTCTCCCGTGTTTTTATGGAACGAAAAACAAACTTACTGAAACCTTAATTATTCACCTGGTGCCATTACACATGCGTTCTGGTTACATCAAAATTTTGGCTCAACATCATTAACCATGAAAATAGCTTACATCAAAATTAGACATTCCTGAATGGTATACCTTTGAACAGTTATGTATTAGACACAAGACGCAACAGCATGTTAACAACATCAAATTTACGTATGCTTGTCTTGTGTCGGTAATAGCTGAAATATACACTCCTGGAAATTGAAATAAGAACACCGTGAATTCATTGTCCCAGGAAGGGGAAACTTTATTGACACATTCCTGGGGTCATATACATCACATGATCACACTGACAGAACCACAGGCACATAGACACAGGCAACAGAGCATGCACAATGTCGGCACTAGTACAGTGTATATCCACCTTTCGCAGCAATGCAGGCTGCTATTCTCCCATGGAGACGAACGTAGAGATGCTGGATGTAGTCCTGTGGAACGGCTTGCCATGCCATTTCCACCTGGCGCCTCAGTTGGACCAGCATTCGTGCTGGACGTGCAGACCGCGTGAGACGACGCTTCATCCAGTCCCAAACATGCTCAATGGGGGACAGATCCGGAGATCTTGCTGGCCAGGGTAGTTGACTTACACCTTCTAGAGCACGTTGGGTGGCACGGGATACATGCGGACGTGCATTGTCCTGTTGGAACAGCAAGTTCCCTTGCCGGTCTAGGAATGGTAGAACGATGGGTTCGATGACGGTTTGGATGTACCGTGCACTATTCAGTGTCCCCTCGACGATCACCAGTGGTGTACGGCCAGTGTAGGAGATCGCTCCCCACACCATGATGCCGGGTGATGGCCCTGTGTGCCTCGGTCGTATGCAGTCCTGATTGTGGCGCTCACCTGCACGGCGCCAAACACGCATACGACCATCATTGGCACCAAGGCAGAAGCGACTCTCATCGCTGAAGACGACACGTCTCCATTCGTCTGTCCATTCACGCCTGTCGCGACACCACTGGAGGCGGGCTGCACGATGTTGGGGCGTGACCGGAAGACGGCCTAACGGTGTGCGGGACCGTAGCCCAGCTTCATGGAGACGGTTGCGAATGGTCCTCGCCGATACCCCAGGAGGAACAGTGTCCCTAATTTGCTGGGAAGTGGCGGTGCGGTCCCCTACGGCACTGCGTAGTGTTCCTACGGTGTTGTTGTGCATCCGTGCGTCGCTGCGGTCCGGTCCCAGGTCGACGGGCACGTGCACCTTCCGCCGACCACTGGCGACAACATCGATGTACTGTGGAGACCTCACGCCCCACGTGTTGAGCAATTCGGTGGTACGTCCACCTGGCCTCCCGCATGCCCACTATACGCCCTCGCTCAAAGTCCGTCAACTGCACATACGGTTCACGTCCACGCTGTCGCGGCATGCTACGAGTGTTAAAGACTGCGATGGAGCTCCGTATGCCACGGCAAACTGGCTGACACTGACGGCGGCGGTGCACAAATGCTGCGCAGCTAGCGCCATTCGACGGCCAACACCGCGGTTCCTGGTGTGTCCGCTGTGCCGTGCGTGTGATCATTGCTTGTACAGCCCTCTCGCAGTGTCCGGAGCAAGTATGGTGGGTCTGACACACCGATGTCAATGTGTTCTTTTTTCCATTTCCGGGAGTGTATTTGTAACCTTTTCCAAAGCCATAAGGTTTAGAAGAGCGCACAGTAACGCAAAGGGGGACCCACAGGCCATTGGGAACACATTTCATCAATGAGGTCAAACCAATTTTGAGCGGAAACGATTCTGAACAGTAGCACCTATTAGCGTGCAACAAAGATTTCATTCACTGCGGCACTTTAGTCACTATGGCAAGTCGATGTAATGAGGCAGTCATCAAAGTTTGAAGAGAACTAAAACAGTTAAATTACTCCAGCTCGAGAACAGATTTCCCAAAAACCACAGCTTACTGTGCCTATCGACAATCTCTCTAGACACAAAATAATCAGATTTACTTACGAATCATCCATTAACATACCATGCCCAAACTGTCAGATCCAGCGAACCACGCTTTCCTAAACGCACTGTGTGTACTCTGCCGAATATGACCCGGGGCTGTGTTTGCTGCCGGTGCCCATCATATCATGGATTCCACAGTTAACCACCCTGACCTCCGCTCTCAGCTAACTTCCACGACTCGGCTACGAACCGCGAATTATTACCGCACAGCCACAGGGAAAATACACCATCTCTACCCAGACACTCATAGATCCAGTATAGTGAACCGTTGCTACATAGGCAAAAAATATTGCAACTTTGTGGTTTTTTCGGTGGTTTTACTAATCGTCTAAAAGTTTCGATCGAAAACGTTGTCTCCAACTCGCTAGGTATTCGGACGCTACCGTATGTCCTACCGTATAGCTTCCTTTTGATAAGCTTTTCCAATAATCGTCTTGCCTTTCTCCATTGAACAAACACGTGTTACATGTTACTCCTCTCAGAGGAAAAGGCCATTAGATGACCATAAGTTACACACGGGGCTACCTACTCGATTAGCCAAGAGTTAACTAGCGGGCATAGATTGATAGCTTCCACGACAGGCAATATCAGATGCACTGGTTAACCGCAAGAGCTATCGATCCCTGCCACTCTGATCAATGTGATGGTATGCCATAAGGGGCAGATCTCAGATTCACATTAATCAGCTCAGCATACGAGGAATTTGATTAGTAAGGCATGGTTTTACGTTGATTCCAGTACCTAATCAGACTTGTTTAAAAGTATTGGCCATAAACGTTGTAGCATTATATTACCAAAGAATTAGGTGGTCTGAGAGATTCAAAAATTCCTCCCAAATTTTGTACTAACACTTGAGCAGTTGCAAAATTAGGAGGTGGCAGCCATACAGTAATACGTAAACACGTGAACACAAGCTGTGTTGGTTAAGCATCGTCTTTTGCAACTGTAATGAAAGTCTTATTAAGACCAAACGCGTTTCGATTTTTTCTAAAGCGTTTTCAGTAGTCACCGTAATAATATAGTTTGTTTCTCTTTCAGTTTTGTTTCCTAGGATCTTAAACAGTTTGCATGTTTCCACTTACTACTATAAACAGTATTAATTCTTATCGGTATTCATGTTTTTTGTTCTTTTTACAATTTTTCCTTTTCTTCCACATATAAGTGTTAGATTTATGGACACAGCACTTTCACTAACACTAAACATATGCAAGTTCAGTATTGTGAAGAACCACTGTCACCTCGCTATCGCATATTTTTTTAATTTTATTTATTTACTTATTTCCTTTGCTACCGCGGGATGCGTTCGTCTTTAGTTTGGCCGAAAAACAATGAAGACAACATGTACCTCGTCAGAAACCAAAATGTAGCCATTACCGAGTTAGATTTTAGCAAAGAACCTACAATAAATCTTCTGAAAAACCTTTTCGATAGGCTTAGCGGCTAAATATCGTATTCCGGGCCGGCTTACTAGCAACACAGTTGCGGCTGCCCCATAAGAAGAACTCTTTGTACAAATACTAAAATTGGATACTAATATTCAGCTGCTGCTATCCTTACCCTGCCGAATAAATTCCTGGAGAATTTCTTTGAGAGCTTTATACATGCCAAAATATCCACCTACCAGTGACTTGTGAAAAGATCGAAACAACAAAGGACCCAATTCTTCAGGAATAACTATTTTACATTTATTGTAAGTGTGAGAATTACAACAAATGACCTACTGATGAATCTTTCTCGGGTTATCAACCGAGAGCTGGTGTCGTCTTGTCGCAACGTTTCAATGAGTTTCGCAGCCATCATCTTCCAACTTATTCTCTTAAATCGCAAGGCTTCGCCTTTTCACCTCTCAGTAATTTATCCTTAACTTCCCTCAGTCACTTACCCTGGTCTCGAAATTCCCTCAGATCACGGAATAATTGAGGAATCTCCCCTAAAATCGCACTTACCGAAGAAAACTCACCTCAATTTCCATGGCCTGACCGTTTATTTGGTTATCATTACCGTGACCGAATCTGTTACTCAAGCAATCTGCCAAAAGTTTTTTGACCTCTTCCTACTGTGATCGACTTTGAAAGGATGCAGGCTGCTCACCAGGCATTATACACCACTTTTCGTGACCTAATTAGTACCCAGTTGAGAACTTGGTTGTCCATCTCAAACGTAAATTTTTGATACTCTAAACAGTAGCGAAATTTCTCCATTCCAAATAAAAGCGAAAATGATTCTAGCTCGAAAATGGATCATTTCTTCTCTAAATCATTCATTACCATTTAGGCATAAAGAACTGCCTTCTTATCGCTTTCTTCTCCCTTAGGCAATAACGCTCCTTTTCCCAGTGCCATGCCATTAGTTCAGGTTTAGATTTGACTTTCAAGTTCGATGTGTCTAACACAGATGCTGATTAGAACACTTTCCTCAAAGCCAAGAACGAGACTTCCCGTTGGGGGAGTTCAAAGAATTTTGCAACTCTTCTTACATTACCGATTAAAGCCGGCCGATGTGGTCGAGCGGTTCTAAGCACTTCAGTCTGGAACCGCGAGACCGCTGCAGTCACCGGTTACAATCCTGCCTCGGGCATGGATGTGCGTGGTGTCATTAGGTTGGTTAGGTTTAAGGAGTTAAAGGTTTTAGGGAACTGATGAGCTCAGATGTTAAGCCCATAGTGCTCAGAACCATTTGAACCATTACTCATTAAGAGATGTTGCGTTCTCAGCAAAGCAGCCAATGAAGTTTTTAAAGAAAGTAACGATAACCACGATAATGGCAAGTTCTTTAAGGTTTTGTTGGTTAGAAAACTTACTAAATAGCTCCACTTTTTCTGGATAAATTACATGTACCTTCCCCGGAAACTAAATACTCTAAGACGTTACTGAATAAACAGGCACAGACTACCTTCTGCATGTAACAATTAGATCTACAGTAGTCCCACAATATATCTACAGATGAAACAAATCATCAACTGTAAAACAAGGCTTTCAAGCAATTTAGTAAATACCGATGTTCAAAATAGGACTTCGAGATTATCACAGAGTTTGACAAAAATGTATCACAATATTACAATTCAAACGTTTAAGAAATGTAGCTTCATTTCAATAATAAACTTTTAGTGGTTCCAGATTTGGATATTAGACAATCTTGCTCAGGCCTAACGGATATTAAACGGCCACCTGGCTCCATTAAACATACAGAATGATTAAATCATAGCTTTGGCTGAACAATCAGTCATCATCCATCCATATAATTTTAAGCCAAAATTAGGCATTATTCAAACGATTGCTCGAAACAGTTTGGTATTAGAAACAAGAAAAAATAACACGTTAACAACATCAAATTGACATACGCTTCTCCTGTGTCGCTAGTACTTCAAATATGTCAGACCTTTTCCAATGCCATAATGCTTATAGCAAAATGGATTTCGCCAGTGTGTTACGTACTGGCCACTGGGAACGCATTCATATTCCAGTTGAAATCAGTTTAAACAGGACCTGATTCGGAATAGCAGAACTCATTAATATGAAATGGGGACTTCTTTCACTGAAGCCTAGTTAGTAACGGCTAGTTGTTTTAACAAACAGTTTACAAAAGTTCCCAGCGAACTGAAACAGCTAAATTACTCTAGCCAAGCAAGGACAGAATTACCAAACACTCTTTCTTACAGTGCCTGATCGAAAATCTTTCTACGTACATTCTGCTCACAATTACGTGTGTGTCAAGCATTAACATACGGCGTGCAAAATGTCAGCATTCTATGCCACACGTTCTCAGTCAACACCGGTGAGACACATGTTCCAGATCTCCCCGTGTGCACTCTGCTAAGTGCAACACAGGTCTGCCTACATTACTGACGCCCGTTGCCTTGTCCACACCGCAGTTAACCGCTCTGAGCTCGGCCGTCGGCCTACTTCCACGACCCAGCTTGGAGCCCAGATCTCGGCTATTACGGCAGAGGGAGCATATGTCATCGCTTCCCAGTGACTCGGAGACCCAGAGAGGTGCAAATCTTGTTACGTAACAAAAAATACTGCCAGGCTTGTCGCACTCCATAAGTGATATAATTCTGAAATTATCCTATGAAGCTGTCTTCATGTTTTTAATATCTGGAGGCGACTGAATAATCATTTCCAGAACCTTTACAGTACAATCACTAACTCAGTCAGATGCTTTGATGTAGTGTACATTAGTAACCCAACTGTATAATTTCATTCTCCTGAAGATTATAATTTTACATCATTATTCTAGACGATCGATGAAAAAAGGAAGTACAAAAGTGCTAACGGAATTTTGGGAATACAGAAATGGGAATCAGTTAGGAATGACAAATGTGAAGAAATCGAAAACGAAATGTTGGGCGGGAGGGCTCATTCAGCTGATAGGAAAGTCAAAACAATTTTCGTTGAAACTAAAAGCAGTGGTGGTAACATTAACACCGCAATGGGGATACCACTGTTAAACGCAGAGGAGAGAACGGATGGGTGGAGAAACGCCAATGCAGGCGTCCATGATTAGGAGGATTTGTCCCATTATTGTGGGAAAACCGGAAAAGAAGAGGATCGAAGGCCTTTATATATGGTGCTACAGAAGAATGTTGAAAATTAAGTAAGGAATTACGAGGTGAGGAAATGAATATGCGGAAAATACTGTCAAGAAGCAGGGACAGGATCGTAGCACTCAGTTAAGACATCGGGGAATAACTTCCATCCAACTAGGGGGAGCTGTGGATGGTAAAGATTGTAGACAAAGACAAAGACAGTGACTGTAATACATCCAGCAAATAATTAAGCACGTAAGTACTATTCCGTGATGAAGAGGTGAAGTTAGCACAGGAAAGGAATTCCTGGAGGTCAGCATCAAACCAGACGGATGCCGGTGAAAAAAAAAAAAAAAAAAAAAAAAAAAAAAAAAAAAAAAAAAAAAAAAAAAAGAAAGAAACCTCTACACAGTACACTCCTCACAGAATTTCTACCTAACTGACTTCTTAATTCGTAAATTCGTAACTCCACTGCTACGCGCAAAGCTGTAATTGTTCCTGTGGTAGGTTTATATTTGACAACAAACTTGTCATCGTACGAACACCTTTCATTTTCCTTCCTTCTTACCGTACGTTAATGTAGTCTGAAGTATCATACAGACCATTTGTGCCCGTTCGTGCCATTTTCGGTACAGAGAGACGTCTTGCAGTGGCTAGTGGCCTTTCTCACTTGTAACGTTTCTCTGTTTATTTCTCCAGACACGATTCTCCTTTCAGCGTTTCAGTTAATTAAGGTCTGCTTTTGCCCATCAAAGCTCAAGTGGATGAGACCTACTCCATTCTACTAATTACTTTCCGTGGTCATGCTGCAGTTACACTGTTTGGCTACTTCCCTGGAAGTTGATGCAGAAACGAACGAGCCGTGCAGTTTTATCCTCTGGAATGTGTGTAAGATTCCGAAATATGCCTGGTGTATCATTGCGTTAAAGCCAATAAGAGAAAGTTTAAGCATCCTGCTCGCTAAGGTATATCTGTATTGTTATCAAGCCAGAGTCGTCAATACAAGGAGCTTCAGAGAACAATTAAAAATACGCCTGTAAGTAAAACTGTGTATCCGATGAAATCACCAGCGGCTGACGATCTCCGAGTGTTACATTCTTCATTCATACGACGGTCTGAAAGTGCGAGTTCTACAGCACGAGTTCTGCAGAGTCACTATCTAAATTTAGAATGTCGCCAAGCGTTTTCACGTGTTTCGTGGAGCGTTGATTACAATATGCTTTGGCCACTATCTTCGGCAGTATGTACCTGTGTCGTCCGCTTTGGTATAAAAAGTGCCGTGGTAGTGCAATTTTGTGAAACTTTCTGGCAGATTAAAACTCTGCGCCGGACCGAGACTCGAACTCGGGACCTTTACCTTTCGCGGGCAAGTGCTCTACCATCAGAGTTACCCAAGCACGACTCACGACCCGCCCTCACAGCTTCAGTTCTGCCAGTGCCTCGTAGCCTACCTTCCAAACTTCACAGAAGCTCATCTGTGAAAGAGCTTCTGTGAGGTGTAGATTTTTTTTTTAGTTTTGTACATAACTAAGTACAGTTTATGGCAATAACGAAACAATGTGTCAGCTTTCGCAACTCTCTATTTCGCATTTTTTTGTAAATGGGAATTTTCGTGCTTTACCAATGTTTCCGACAAATGTACAAGATCCCTAAGAGATGTATTGGTACACGAATTTACTTCTGGGCTGAAAATCAGATATTCCTACGCTGCGCCCATACTACTACTTGTGCTAACTGTAGACTTCCTTGTTAAATGTTTGCTTCTACCCAAGATTATTTTATTTTGTCACTATCTCTATCAAAGTATCTGTTTCCGGAGGTCCTAGTTCGTTCGCCCAACTTTTCCTGTTAATTTACTTTTCTATTCCCAGAATGAGATGTGCACTGATATGAAACTTCCTGGCAGATTAAAGCTGTGTACCGGAGGGAGACTCGAACTCGGGACCTTTCCCTTTCACGGGAAAGTGCTCTACCGACTGAGCTACCAAAACACGACTCACGAACCTTCCTGACAGTTTCACATTTGTGTTAGCATTAAAAAAAGATTCAACATTGTTCACGTTTACACTGCACATAGAAGCCCTTTCCCGCCCAGTAATCAATTAACTCCAAGTACAAGGTGTTCGTTTGTGGAAATGATAAAACTAAAGTAGTAATGTCAACCAACATGATCACATGATTAGAATACAAATGAGGCGCTGAGATGCATAAGGGCATAAAACACATCACCGTTGATCCCATATTTAAGTGAGTATCAGAGAAACCAGTGATACAGATTTTCGTGAATTTTCACTTAAGCCATGTGGGCCTAATATCACAGATAAACCTGACTCACCATAACATCAACAGATTTCAAAAGCATGAATAAATACTACAAGTTTAAAGTCGACGGTGACATGTTTTAGACCCTTATGATTCTCACCAGGGAAATTCCCCACAGCACCGCCGTCAGATTTAGTGGTAAGATTTAGTGGCCAAGTTGATAGCCCGTCAAAAACTACATAGATGAAGCATGAAAATAGGAAGACGGTGTAGTGAACTGTAAAAAAAAGGCGAAATGGAAACATTGAGAGGTCCTTGCTTAATTAGTGCAATATGAAGCACTCCGTCAGAGGCGCGACGTCGTGGTTAAGTGGTCACAGTGTTTTAGTGGGAAGAGGACGAGCCAGGAGTCATTTTCGACAGGTGAGTGGCAAGGACGCCTTGTTTGTGGCTCGTCCGCAGAGTCCAGACCGCGCGTAGATACTTTACTTCCTCTCCGCAACTAGTACTCGCGTCCGTTGACACAGAGTCGCTATGGCTCATTCCTACAGAAAGCTATCGTCAATATGAGCTTTCAGCTCGACCACGCAAGTCCATGATACTTTGAAATCGAACGATTCATCTGTGATGAAGTTCGGATACCATAATAGTACATCGTCGGTATCCATATATCCATCACAAGTAGCGGTAGATGGTCAATGACGAGTTATGTCACGGTGTTGTGAGCAGATGTGTGAACCCTGTAAAGTTAAAATAATCCGATGGTCACATCGGGGCAATTACCGTTGACCATGCAGGACTAGGATCACGCACACTAAGTTTTTCCCAATTCCCGTTCGACGTGCCGCCGGACGTAGTTACCGCAGATTTCCGATGGTGTAGGACGGTAATTAGTCACGTGGCCGAAAAATAGAACACCTTCTATACGTACCAGGTCCTCAACGGCGTTCGACAGGTCAGAATTGAATTAAAGAAACATCTGCCATCCTACTTAGTCATAGGTGCATGTCGAGCAATCGTTATGTACCAAGGACAGCCGAGTACTTGTTCAGGTTGCGGCCAGGAGGGCCATGTACGCTCGGCGTGATTTCATCTTCGGGTTACACGGCACCCCTTCCTATGGTCGCGGCCCTCCCCCTCAATTATACAGGGTGGGGGATGCGGTAGACCGTTATGACAGACGAAAGACCACTTGGAAGACAGGGCACGTTAGAATGCACAGCCGTCACAAGTCCTGGGTTGGCCGACACAATTACACACTTCACAGAGTTTGCGGAAAGCCGTCCATCGACTCCACAAGAAGATTCGAACGAAAGAATGGGACTCGACACTAGTGGTGTACTGACCTCTGCTCTTCTCCCTGGGGGGGATGCGGCGCGGGAACCACAGATTCTTCCGGACACAGAAATTCACGTCCGCAAACAGAGGTCACCGAGGAAACAAAGAAAGCGACGTCGCAGACAGATGAAAGCCTCCTGTGGAGGTCTTCTGCAACTGACGACTGGACGGATGGCGAGACGGGAAAAAATGAATGACACAGGATAGCCCTTACCTGTTACTTTCCCTGATGTCGACACACCCCTTTCCGCTCTCTCGGGTAAAGAGATCGCAAGCACAGCGCCCGCCACTGATACACAACCAGAAACCATTGCGAATTCACCCTTGGCCACTGCAGAAACTATTCACTTAAGGACCTTGAACGGAAGACACTCTAGACGATTCTAGGTGCACTGTTGTGGAAGAGGGGAGCGATCTCTTCTCCCACACCTCGGTCCCTCCCGAATAGCAGCAGATGATGGCGCGGTCGCGGCCTGCAGTTACAGGCCAAACCATTTACGGCGACGGCGACGGCGGTCTCCATTCCAGGAGACGATGCACAGACCTGTCGCTTAGCAACCATTAACGTTAAAACCATTGAGACACGTACGAAGTTGTCGCTGCTCCAAGACATGCTCAATGCAGTAGACGTTGACATTGTCCTTCTTCAACAAGCAAGAAGTCTTCATCGACGAATTCCCATGTATATATGGATGGTTATACGGCTCATGTGTCCCACGCTTCGCCAACTAGCAGTGGAGTCGCAGTCCTCCTCAGGGAGGACCACGAGGCGGACGAAGTACGATATCTCCCCTACGATAGAGGAATGTCCGTAACGGTGCTAGGTGTTCAAATGTGTAGGGCTCTTCCGGAACGAATCGCACTCTCGACCGATCGCTCTTTTTAGCGGAAGGAAAAGCACTGTTTTTTCTGGGCAGGCACAATGACTTGGTATTAAGGGGGCGACTTCAATAGCACCCAAAAATCAGCTGCCATGCCATTAACCGTGATCCGAACTTGTGACACCCATCAGCAATCTCCAGCTTCTACATACATTTCCATGGAAAGCGACAAGGATTCACTCATTTCACGAGTCATTCGTCTAGTCGTGTTAGAAAGATTTACGTCTTCCTTTCTCTCGCAGCAACAGAGAGTAAAGCGGAGGTGTGGCCGGTAGACTCTTCTGATCACGAGGCCTATATAGGGGCCGTCACCCTACTTGGCCAACGAGTGTGGCGCAGTCTACATCCTTGGGAGTTAAACACTCTCATCTCGCTTTTCCCGATTGTCGACCCGCCGTCGGGGACACGTGGAGTTCGTGCGTCCGCCACCTCCCAACGTATCCTACATCTATCAGTTGTTAGCTAAACTGCGCCAAGTCGACCCTACGGGGAACTTTGATTACGTATGGTCGATCGTGAGACCGCTGTTGGGAGGCGGCAGACCCTTGATTTTGGTTTCACCGTCTTCGAGAATGTGTCTCCTTGCCATCCACACCGGAACGACAGATGACAGTACAGCGTGCGAAGGCTCAGATCGTAGCCCATGTGTGCCGACACCTGGAAGGGGCGATCGTCCAAGCGCGAACACGTGACAAACTCGCAACGGAACGATCCACCATGTACCACGTCATTCGAGAACGTGAACTGCGAAAATCGCCATTACCCTGCGGAAAGTTGTCCCCATACCACACAAAACGGTATTGGCTTTAGCCTCGTTCGACCATTACGCACGACTTTATTCTGCTCAATGTTCCGACGACGGTGACAAGAGTCTCACAAATGGTTTATGGCACTGTCCCACAGGAATTACGAACGGAATTATTGAACGACGTTACGGAAGACCAAGTTATTGACGCCATAGGTAAAGGAGCGGCGAATTTCTCCTGGCCCCGACCTCCTGTAGAGTTTATAGTACTTTTCAATATTTGCTGGCTCCCAAGTTGACGGACTTCAGTCGGGAGTTTACGTCCCCAGCGGTGCCTCTCCAACAGCCTTCGTAGAAGGAATGATTATAGCTGTTCACAAACTGAAAGGTGGCACTCGAATACGTGATTATCGCCCTCTGACACTCGTCAACTGTGACATGAACATTTCACCAGACTATTAGCAAACAGTATACGAGCGATCCTGCCACACGTCATTTCATCAGATCAGATTTCCCTAGGGGGTATCGATAACATCCACACAACACTGTGTCGATTCCATGACATCACTAGATTTTAGCCACGCTCTCGATCGAGTTGCTCACGTGTACCTGGACGTCCGTTCTTCAACACATGTAGTATCCACAGGAATTCATATACGTCGTGATGCACCTTCTCCGAAGAGTGACCTCCGAGGTAACGGGCGTCTCACGCAGTCCCTCCCGTTTTTAAGAACGGTGCGTCAGTGCTACCCCCTGTCGACCTTACTCTATGCTCTGTCATTGGAAACGCTCCTCTATGACCTCCATCTACGCCTCATCGAACTCACCTTACGTGACGTCACACTTTGCTGTACAGCATATTATGCAGTCGATGTAGTTGCCGCGCGAAGTGGCCGCATGGTTTAAGGCACCATGTCACGGATTGCGCGGTCCCTCCCACCGGAGGCTCGAGTCCTCCCCCGGGTTTGTGTGTGTGAGTTGTTCTTAGCATAAGTTAGATTAAGTTAGCTTACGTAGTGTGTAAGTCTAGGGAACGATGACCTCAGCAGTTTGGTCCCTTAGGAATTTACACACAAACGACCTTGCCACTTGTGCTCCGCAATCGCGACGATGTAACCAGCGCTCAAGAATGAACTGTCACATACGGTATGGCTTCGGACAGCTGTCTCAACGTCACGAAATCCGTCGTGAAGGCCATAGGAGGCGGGTTGACCACAGCGTGTGTCGACGTCCGGCAGCTTAGTGCTGCTACCAAGTGTCACGGAGTACAGTTTCACGACGACATACGGCGCAATGCGGCCCTTAATTATCGCCTCTTATTACATCAAATTCGGGTCCAGATCTCCAACCTTCGTCTGTGGACCCTCAATGTTCTTCAAGGGACACACTTCGTCAATGTTTACCTCTCATCGTACCTTCCACACATGACGCGTGTTCTTCTAATGGCTAGACGAATATTAGAGGCATTCGGAGCCTACATCAGTACAGGCACGCTATTCCGTTATGATTCGCTGACCCGTCCCCCAGGGAGGGGAGGTCTTGGCCTAGCCCATGTCCACGACAGAGTGGTGGCCCTGTTTGTCAGTTAGAATATCAAGCTGTTAAAAGGTTTTGCTGCTGCATTCCTTAGCTCCGTCCTTTCTTATGACGCAAGACATACCCCTCAGCCTTTTACTACTTCGGGCACATTTACAATGAAAACAGTTTTGTCCGTATCGCAGTACTACCGACGAAACAGGCGACGGCGCGGGTTATATATCGCGTCCTACAACAGAGGCGCAAACCAAACATAGCGGAGGCCAAAAGTCCTCGTGTTAGTTGGAAGGTAGTGTGGCAGACGATACACGTGGTTACGTGGGATACAGAGGTCCGGTCCGCATGGTGAATGTAAAACGGTAAACGGATCACCCGATCACGCCTCCACAAGATAAATATGACGGACTCGCCCGTATGTCAGACTGCGGAGTACCGGACACGGACGAGTACCGTCTCAGATGTGGTACGGCAAAAGACGTGTTGCGCTTGGTGCACCAAATTTTGTCGTATTTCCTACGACTGATCCTGGAGTATATCACATCTCGGATGCTACTATATCCAGATGAACAGTATTCCCCGCGCACGGAAACTAACGCAGTCACATGGGTCCGTGGGCACGCGGTAGAATATTTATTTCAATATGGACATATTTATGTATTGAACTTTTGGAACAACCAGCAGGAACGTCATTGCAAGATTGGACGGAACCCAAAATATGGAGAATATTTTACTAAATACGTAGGGAGTGCCCTACACGACCCTCCACGCAGCTGCGTCATCAACAAATAGAAGAAGATACCCATTGACTGAGCTGACAAAAACATGTTCGATTATCTTATCTGTGAAGTAACATACGACATGAGTGAAAACAAACCTGTATGATGAAGCGTAAGGAGAGTAGCGACACACCCTTCTGCATAGTGTACGAAGCACATTTTTCGATTCCCCACGTTTATTAACTCGATGTGGGAAAGTACCGAGATATTTGTTTTGTTTGCTTAATGCACAATGCGGTGTTAGGTACATGTATTTTTGGTGTGATGTAAGGAAAATCCCTCCCCATGAACCATGAACCTTTCCATTGGTTGGGAGGCTGGCGTGCCTCAGCGATACAGATAGCCGTACCGTAGCTGCACCCACAACGAAGAGGTATCTGTTGAGAGGCCAGACAAATTTGCGGTTCTACGGATCGTAGCGTGGAATGTCAGATCACTTAATCGGGCAGGTAGGTTAGAAAACTTAAAAAGGGAAATGGATACGTTAATGTTAGGTATAGTGGGAATTTGTGAAGTTAGGTAGCAGGAGGAACAAGACTTTTGGGCCAGGTGAATACAAGGTTATAAATCCAGAATCAAATACGGGTAATGCAGGAGTAGGTTTAATAATGAATAAAGAAACAGGAGTGTGGGTAAACTAATTCGAACAGCATAGTGAGTGCGCTATTGTAGCCAAGACAGACATGAAGCCCACAGCTACCTCCGTAGTACAAATTTTATGCCAACTATCACCACAGATGACAAAGAGATTGAAGAAATGTATGATGAGATAAAAGAAATCATTCAGATAGTGAAGGGAGGCGAATATTTAATCGTCATGGGGGACTGGAATTCGATAGTAGAGAAGGAAGAGACGGACAAGTAATAGTTGAATATGGAATGGGGGTAAGGAATGAAAGAGGAAGCCGTCTGGTAGAGTTCTGCACAAAGCATAACTTAATCATAGGTAACAATTAGTTTAGGAATCATGAAAGAAGCTTGTATTCGCAGAAGAGGCTTGGAGACACTGGAAAGTTTCAGATATAATATATAATGGTAATACAGAGATTTAGGAACCAGGTTTTACATTGTAAGACATTTCCAGGGGCAGATGTGGAATCTGACCACAATTTAATGGTTATGAACTGTAGATTAAAACTGATGAAACTGCAAATAAGTAGTAATTTAAGGAGATGGGGCCTGGATAAACTGAAATAATCAGAGTTAGTAGTGAGTTTCAGAGAGAGCATTAGGCGACGATTGACAAGAACGGGGGAAAGAAATACGGAGAAGAAGAATGGGTAACTTTGAGAGTTGAAATAGTAACGGCAGCAGTGGGTCAAGTAGGTAAGAAGACGAGAGCTAGTAGAAATCCTTGGCTAACAGGAGTGATTGAATTGAATAGATGAAAGGAGAAAACATAAAAATGCAATAAATGAAGCAGGCAAAAAGGAATGCAAACTTCTGAAAAATGAGATCGACAGGAAGTGCAAAATGGCTAAGTAGGGATGGCTAGAGGACAAATGTAAGGATGTAGAGGCACATATCACTATGGCTGTGATACATAGTACGTACAGGAAAATTAAAGAGACCTTTGGCGAAAAGAGAACCACATGTATGAATATCAAGAGTTCAGATAGAAAACCAGTTCCAAGGAAAGATACCAAGCTTAAAGGTGGAGGCAGTACATAGGGGGTTTGTACAAGGGCGATGTCCTGGAGGAAACTACTGTGGAAATTGAAGAGGACGTAAATGAACATGAAATGAGAGATATGATACTGCGTGACGAGTTGGACAGAGCACTGAAAGACCTCGGTCGAAACAAGGCCCCGGGAGTAGAAAACATTCCATTAGAACTACTGATAGCCATGGAAGAGCCAGCCCTGACAATACCATCTGGTGAGCAAGATGTATGAGACAGGCGAAATACCCTCATACTTCAAGAAGAATGTAATAATTCCAATCCCAAAGAAAGAAGGTGTTGACAGGGGTGAAAATTACCCAGCTATCAGTTTAATAATTCATGGCTGCAAAATGCTAACACGGATTCCTTACAGACGAATGGAAAAAATGGTAGCAAAGCTGACCTTTGGGAAGACCAGTTTAGTTTCCGTAGAAATGTTGCAACACGTGAGGCAATATTGACCCTACAACTTATCTTAGAAGATAGATTAAGAAAAGGCAAACCTACGTTTCCAGCATTTGTAGACTTATAGAAAGCTTTTGACAATGTTGGCTGGAATACTCACTTTCAAATTCTGGGTCAAATATAGGGAACAAAAGGCTATTTACAGTTTGTACAGAAACTAGATGGCAGATAAAAGAGTCGAGGGGCATGAAGGGGAAACAATGGTGGGATTGGTGTGAGACAGGGTTGTAGCCCATTCCCGATGTTACTGAATCTGTATACTGAGCAAGCAGTAAAGGAAACAAAAGAAAAATTTGGAGTAGGTATTAAAATCCATGGAAAAGGAATTAAAACTTTAAGATTCGCCGATGACATTGTAAATCTGTCAGAGACAGCAAAGGACCTGGAAGAGCAGTTGAACGGAATGGACAGTGTCCTGAATGGACGATATAATATGAACATCAACAAAAGAAAAACGACGATAATGTAATGTATTCGAATTAAATCAGGTGATTCTGTGGGAATTATATTAGGAAATGAGACACTTAAAGTAGTAGATGAGTTTTACTATTTGGGGAGCACAATAAATGATGATTGTCGAATTAGAGAGAATATAAAATGTAGATTGGCAATGGCAAGGAAAGCGTTCCTCAAGAAGCGAAGTTTTTTAACATCGATTATAGATTTAACTGTCAGGAAGTATTTTCTGAAAGTATTTGTATGGAGTGTAGTCATGTATGGAAGTCAAAGATTTACGATATACGGTTTAAACAAGAAGTGAATAGAGGCTTTCGAAATGTGATGCTACAGAAGAATGCTGAAGATTATATGATTAGATAACGTATCTAATGGTGAGGTAATAGAATTGGGTAGAAGAGGAATTTGTGGTACAACTTGACTAGAAGATTGGTTGGTAGGACATGTTCTGAGGTATCAAGGGATCACCAACTTAGTATTGGAGGGCAGCGTGGAGGGTAAAGAGGGAGACCAAGGGATGAATATACTAAGTGGATTCAGAAAGATGTAGGTTGCAGTAAGTACTGGGAGATGAAGAAGGTTGCACAGGATAGGGCAGCATGGAAAGCAGCATCAAACCAGTCTCTGAACTGAAGACTACAACACAATATAAGGAAAATACGAATTAAAAATAACCTTATTAAAGAATAAAATAAAATAATAGACCTTTTAAAAAAAGCAATTTCCCAGTATGGACTTCCCTCGCCCTCCCTCATACCTTCACGGACGAGTACACAGGCCAGGCCTGGAGATACGAACCCTGTCCACTCAGCCCTCTCCGCCCTCCCTTCCATTCCTCTGTAACAGTTCTGATACTAAATGTAACTGAGTTGTCTCTTTTGATGCTAGTCAATTGTCAGGATGAGCATTCTAAAGCATTATGCCAGGGTGAAAATATTAGATAAATTAATTTTTCTCTCTTAACAACATGTGGGCAAGGTGGGTTCTTCCTTGGCTCGGGTATGAGGTAGAATGAAACAGCATTTTTACATGAGATATCTTTTATTGCAAGTTTCGTACAACGGTTTTCTTACTGGATTGTACTGGCTCGGAGAGCGGCAGCTGTGCCATTTGCGAAGCCTTCTACTGCGGCAGCAGCGGCGGCGGCGGCAGCGGCGGCGTCTGACTACGCGTAGCGGTGTGTATCTCGTGTCGCCGTCTCGCCCAGCTGACCGGAGACGTGCAGCGCGAATGGCCCGTTTAATTATTGCGAGCGAAGTCGTACATCGGATGGTGATACCTTGGATGTGGAGTCCCAGTGTTTCTCTTCTCTAAGCGGCCGCGTGTGTTGTGCGTCGGCCAGCGGAGCGGCGCGGCGGGGGAAGGGCAGTGTCCCGGACTCGAACAACGGACTCCCGCTTGCCAGTCTTCGGCTGTCAGATCTTCATCTCAGCTCACAGGTGTCCGCTGATGTGAGGCCGTCTCCTTCCCATCCTCATGAGTCACCCGGGTACGTAAAAATCAGACTTCAAATACCTTTTAACTTCTGTCTTCTGGCGCCGAGGCTGCTGCTTGGTATTCCATTACAGCGGCGGACTTGGTGCGTCTGAGCATGATGTAGTCTCTTCTTGCATGACGGTCTTCAGCACCGAAACTGACTGAAAACTACTGCTACGCTTCTTCACTTCTTCGTCTTCTTCGTCTCTCGTCTTCGTCTGTCGGGCCCACTGGGTCTCGCGTATTTATTCAGATCAGTTTACTGGAGGTGAACGACTTCATGGCCATTGCCTCTTCTGTCACGTTGAGGAGCTTCTCGATGAATCTTCTTAACGTCGGTCATTGGCTCTTGGAATGTAGGCGAGGGCCTTTGAACGCATGTGACGACTGAGAAACACGTGAGCCGGTCATTGCCTCTTCCGTCACGTTGAAAAGCTTCTCGAAGAATCTTCTTAACGTCGGTCATTGGCTCTTGGAATGTAAGCGACGTCCTATGCTCACATGCCACAACTGAGAAACACGTGAGCCGGTCGGGCGATGCCCTGACGGCTGAATTGACAGCGCCCGCTTATGTGGAACTTGCTGACTTCACGGTCATTGTCTCTTCTGTTCTGCTGTTCTGCCCGCCGTTTGCCAGTATGTAACTCTCTAAACTAAACCAAGTTTTTCATTTATATTCTAAATTATACTTTACTTTGATTTCACTAATTTATTTACTTAAGTACCACTCAACATTCCTCCACCCTTCGGAAAAATTCGCCCTCGAATTTACCACTCAACATTCCTCCAATCTTCACATGGCAAAAGCACTAACACAAGCAATGAAAACTCTCGACTTAGAAGATTACACACGTTTCACATTAAGTATGTTGAAAATACTTTATCACTTTACAAAAGCACTATATGCTCAGGAATCACATAGTTCACACATAAATGGTTATCATAAGTGTAACAAATCTTGATGACAATGAATAAACCAAAATAGAATATTCACTTTAGATAATTACTTAGCAACACCTGTTTACCTTATAGTAATGCAAGAATATCTATTCTACAGTATTGTTTACTTTAACATAAGACTGTTTAGTAAAGACTGAAGTACCACAAACAAAATTAATACACTAATGCTGAAAAGTAACCACTGAAGTACACCAGTTAAGAGTGTGGTATCCAGTTCACAGGGATTTGATGAAGTGGTATATTATTATTTGGCTTATTTTTTCGTCTTAAATAAAACAAAACTGTACAAAGCAGAAACACCAACACAAAGGTTTCAGATATACCCATTCCTAGCATTATAATTTTAGTTTTGTGTTTTAATTTTAAGACGTGTTGCATCATAACATTGGCATCAATTTTGCCTTGCTGTTAGTTTATGATCATATCTAATGACTTCAGAAGGGAACTGTCAAGGGAGTCATTGAGGTAGGATAGGTTTTGTGTGGGAAATCCTAGTAAAAACAAAAACAAAGGAAAGAAGGAATACATTGTTAACTGCAAGATCTACATGTTTCCATGTTCAACTATTTAAAAAAAAAAAACATTATCATTTAGTAATTATCTACATTTGTATACTATCCACAGTCTACTGAGATTCCCCTAAGACATTCACACTCTTGGTCTAAGATTGTATGGTGCCATGTCTGTATGTTGTGCTGACGTGGCCACTCTTTTTCCTGTTCGGTCACTTCCTCCACCCTTCGGAAAAGCAGACACTATTGTTGAAGGAATTACATCTGGAGCGCCCTTAAAAAGTTTTAAACGACTTGCATGGACAATAGTAGTTCGGGTGGGCAGTTGCAGTTTAACGTTGACTGGTGACGTGATCTCAATGATTTGATAAGGACCTCTGTAGTTTGTTACAAATTTCTACGTTTTTCCTTTCGCAATGTATGGAGTTGACAGCATCACCCACTGACCGATTTTGTAATTTGGATATTTAGCTTGGGTATTACCTAATCTTTCCTGTCGTTCCAATGCCTTTGTATTAGATTTTTGAACCTTTTTCCATACATCCTTCATCATTCGACTGAAATCTCTTACTGTTTCTCCGACTTTTCCGTTTTTCTGCCTGATTACATCAAAAGGGGACGGCATTTTTCTGCCATAGACCACTTCATAAGGTGACATACCAGTTGATTCATGCATTTTGGCGTTGTATACCGACACGATTTTTGGTAAATACGTATCCCAATTAGAATGTTGTTCGTTAATATAATAACTAAGCATTTTGCCAATTGTCCGATGAACTCTTTCTGTGCGTCCGTTGCACTGATGGTGTAACGGAGTGGTGCGTAATTTACGTATATTTAGTACGTGGCATAGCTGTTTCATTAATTCAGACATAAAATTAGATCCTTGATCTGTGATAATAGCTTCAGGTATGCCCAATTTAAGTATCCAGTTGTTAACTAAAGCTTGGGCAACTGTATTTGCTTGCTGATCTGGGAGACTCACCATAGTTAGATAGCGTGAAAAGTGATCTATAATTGTAAAAACATACTTATTACCAGCAGGTGTTTTATGAAATGGCCCGTAGAGATGCAGTCCACAGATCTGAAATGGACATGAAGCCTCGGGGAGCCTCTGTAAGCGTATTTTTGAACGAGAAAGTTCAGCTCGCAATGCAATTATGAACGTACTGCGCAACATCCTGCTTTCTGGTTTGCCACCAAAATCGCTCTGCTACACGTCTTTCGGTTGTCCGCTGTCCACCGTGTCCTGCAAGGATATGGTCGTGGGCCTATGCAAATTATTTCTTGTCAGAGGTGTTGGGGAACAACAATTCGCGGTCCAAGTTTTGTTTTACGGCATAATACGCCATCTTCAAAGCAAAATTGTTTTTGAGTTGCGTATTTTTTGCATTCTGTATCGTCATCTTGTGCCTTTCTCCAGTCCTCAGTATCTCGGCCTGTTGCTTCCAAAAGTGCTATATTCCGACTTAGACAATCTGCATTCGTGTGTTTTTTGCCTGGTTTATGGATAACTTCGAAATCCATTTCGGAAAGACATAGGGCCCAACGGGTGAGACGACTAGATGGATCCTATAACCCAAGCAACCATTTTAAAGCTGCGTGGTCTGTAATAACCTTGAATTTCCTACCATACAAGTAGCATTTAAAGTATTTGATGCCATAAATAACAACAATTCTTTCTCGGTTGTGGAATAATTTCTCTCAGCCGCTGTTAGTTGTCTCGAAGCGTAGGCTATGGGGTGTTCCACACCATTAATATTCTGACTCAAAAGAACTCCTACTGAATGACCACTTGCGTCACAGGATAAAATATATTCTTTATTATAATCTGGGTAGGCTAATACCGGACTGTGTGTTAACTTATCTTTAAGGGTTTGAAATGCTTATTCACAATCTTCAGACCAATGAAATTTTTCTCCCTTTTTCAATAATTGGGTTAAGGGTTGGCAATTTCAGCAAAATTTTGAACATATTTTCGGTAATACGATGCGAGACCAATGAAACTTTGTACTTCCTTAACGCGTTGTGGTGTTGGGAAGTCCTTAACTGCCGAAATTAATGGAGGGTCTTTTTAAATTCCTTTTTCACTAATGACATGCCCTAGGTACGTAACCTCTGTCAATGCAAAACTACATTTTTCCATATTTAATGTTAATTTAGCTTTTCTAAGTCTCTGAAAAACATTATCCAGACGCACAGCATGTTCATTAATGTCTTTGGAGAATACAATAATATCGTCTAGATATACACAACAATGCTGAGTTTTGAGTCCTCGCAATACTGCATCGAGTAGTCTTTGAAAAGTTGCTGGTGCATTTTTCAAACCGAAAGGCATTCTCTTAAATTGCCAGTGGCCTTCAGGGGTAGAAAATGCTGTTTTATGCCTATTTCAGGTGCAACTTCCAATTGATGATATCCGCTACGTAAATCGATTGTTGAAAAGTATTTACTGTTACCCAAACTGTCAATGATATCTGTAATGTTTGGAAGAGGATAAACATCTGACATAGTTTGTTTGTTAAGGTGCCTGTAGTCAAAACAAGATCTACATAGTTTCGTAGCGTCGGGAGACTTCTTTGGAATAATTACAATATTTGAATTATAAGGCGAATCAGAATATTCTATAATTCCATGTTTTAGATGCTGTTCTAAAAATTCATCCAGTACTGGCTGTAAGTGATGCGTAACTCTATAAGGCTTCCTATAAACTGGGGGGCTATTTCCTGTTGGGATCCTATGCTGTGTGATATCTGTTGCTGGCAGTGGACCTTCTGCATTAAATAAATCTTGGAACTCAACTAAAACTGCTTCTATCGTGTCTCTGTTATTTCCTTTCAAATGCCCAATCTTCTGGCGTAATGCGGTTTTATAGGCGTCTGGTTTCTGACCATCAGTAATATCTGACCAAATGAAATCTTCTTCTTCAAAAGTACTGACTGTAGCTACTAATATTCCTTTATGCAACTCTTTGTCCTCCACTCCGAAATTGTCAATATGTACCGGTACTTTCCTTTCTCCCTCAACGTCTTGAACCCGTACAACACTTCTACGTACAAAACAATGTGATATGTCTAATTCCTCATTTTCATGTAGTGGCTCTATTAGACATACTGTATCTGTAGGTACCTCGGGGTCAACGGTCATCCAGAGAAGTTTTCCTGGGCCAGATGGTATCTGATCCCGCGAATCAACCTTCAAGGACGTTGCACGCAGTGTAGTTGATTCCGCCTTCCGGTTAGGGAAATCTTGCGGCAGCGGGCCCTTTGCAGCGGTGTCACCTAGCTGAAACACTATTCCGCTAAGTTCTACAATTTGCTGTCTGAGATCGATTTTAGCGTGATGTTTATTCAGGAAATCCAGTCCTAGGATCACGTCGTACCCGTCAGTTACCTTTGTTACCACTTCTACATCTTCTTGAAATTGTACACCATGAATATAGAAAATCAATGATGTACATCCTAATGACTTCACTTTACCTCCTCCTACCCCACTCAATCTATACCTTGGAGGGTCATATTTCTTTTCTCCAATACATTCATTACTCACTGTTGATACGTTTGCGCCTGTATCCACCAGTATCCTTGCCTCTTTATCCTGTATGGTAGCTGATAACCAGCATTCCGCCTTCACATTCGCCTTAATGGCATGAAATTTTATTGGGAACGCCTGGAGGCGGCTCCGACATTCCCGTTTGAGTTTAACTGATTTCTATTTCCAAAAACTTTCTTAGACCTGCATTCCATGAATGTGTGACCTATTCTTTGACAATTAGTGCATTTAGGTTGTCTGCAATTTTTTACTATATGTCCCTGTCGGTCGCACCTAAAACATCGTACTCCTGCTGAAAATACATTTCGCTTCTCCTTGTATCTGGTGGCAATATCTGTTTCTTCGAAAGCCGTCGCCACAGATACAGCTTCCGCTAAATTTTTAGGAAACTCTGCCCTGACACGACGGGACGTTTCAGGAGGTAACCTACGTAAAAATGTATCCAGAGCTCTATCTTCTGCCTCTTGTAAAATAACTTTATTTGCTTCATCACTAGTTGTCAACTGATAGGAGTTAATATTAACTTTTCTAATCCTATCTACAAAGCTTTCTAACGACTCGTTTTGCCTCTGAGTGATAGTGCTTAACTGTTCCCTATAAAATCTACATCTGTTTTGTTTTTGAAAACGTTTAAGCAATCCTTTCTTCAGTTCCTCAAATGTTGGAGCATTCCGTAATTCTTCATGGTATAATACGTGTGCTTTAGCCTCTCCTAGCATTCTTAACTTTGTCATTTGTAAGAACTGTTCATCTGACCATGATCCTAACTTTGCAGCTGCTACTAAATCATCAAAAAAGGCTGTTATGTCTTCGCCAGGTTTACCTGAAAAACGAGTTACTAAGGCTGCAGCTGAGGAATCTAGGGAGGGAGGGATTGAACTGGTTTGCCTAACCTCACACAATTGTTTAAATAATGCACTATTATCACTAATAAGCTATTCTATCTGATTAGCTAAGCTCTGAATAGCTTCCTCAGTAGAAACCGCTTGTGGTGCTGACTCTGCCTTTGTACGATGCCTTTTTTGTCATCATTTTACAAACTATTAGTTACACAATCTTACTACACTGAATGAAAGAGATGTTTAAATATTTTCGACAAACTCTTAAAATCATGAGAGAATCTATACTTCTAAATAAAGAAAATATTACGATTGCTATGCAAACCTCTATCCTTTCACACATTAAAAAATACTAACTGTGGACCTCACACCTCATATTGAGCCAAGGGTTTTCCTCTGACACCAAATGTAACAGTTAGATACTAAATGTAACTTTCTCTTTTGATACTAGTCAGTTGTCAGGATGATCATTCTAAAGCATTATGCCAGGGTGAAAATATTAGATAAATTAATTTTTCTCTCTTAATAACATGTGGGCAGCGTGGGTTCTTCCTTGGCACGGGTATGAGGTAGAATGCAACAGCATTTTTACATAAGATATCTTTTATTGCAAGTTTCATACAACGGTTTTCTTACTGGATTGTACTGGCTCGGAGAGCAGCAGCTGTGCCATTTACGAAGCCTTCTGCTGCAGCAGCGGCGGCGCGGCGGCGGCGGCGTGTGATTACGCGTAGCGGTGTGTATCTCGTGTCGCCGTCTCGCCCAGCTGACCGGAGACGCGCAGCGCGAATGGCCCGTTTAATTATTGCGAGCGAAGTCGTGCATCGGATGGTGATACCTTGGATGTGGAGTCCCAGTGTTTCTCTTCTCTAAGCGGCCGCGTGTGTTGTGCGTCGGCCAGCGGAGCGGCGCGGCGGGGGAAGGGCAGTGTCCCGGACTCGAACAACGAACTCCCGCTTGCCAGTCTTCGGCTGTCAGATCTTCATCTCAGCTCACAGGTGACTGCTGATGTGAGGCCGTCTCCTTCCCGTCCTCACGAGTCACCCGGGTACGATAAAGTCAGACTTCAAATACCTTTTAACTTCTGTCTTCTGGCGCCAAGACTGCTGCTTGCTATTCCATTACAACGGCGGACTTGGTGCGTTTGTGCATGATGTAGTCTCTTCTTGCATGACGATCTTCAACACCGAAACTGACTGAAAACTACTGCTGCGCTTCTTCACTACTTCATCTTCTTCGTCTCTCGTCTTCGTCTGTCGGGCCCACTGCGTCTCGCGTATTTATTCAGTTCAGTTTACTGGAGGTGAACGACTTCACGGTCATTGCCTCTTCTGTCTCGTTGAGGAGCTTCTCGAAGAATCTTCTTAACGTCGGTCATTGGCTCTTGGAATGCAGGCGAGGGCCTTTGATCGCATGTGACGACTGAGAAATGCGTGAGCCGGTCATTGCCTCTTCCGTCACGTTGAAAAGCTTCTCGAAGAATCTTCTTAACGTCGGTCATTGGCTCTTGGAATGTAAGCGAGGGCCTTTGCTCACATGCGACAACTGAGAAACACGTGAGCGGGTTGGGCGATGCCCTGATGGCTGAATCGACAGCGCCCGCTTATGTGGAACTTGCTGACTTCACGGTCATTGTCTCTTCTGTTCTGCTGTTCTAACCGCTGTTTGCCAGTATGTAACTCTCTAAACTAAACCAAGTTTTTCATTTATATTCTAATTCCTACTTCACTTTGATTTCACTAATTTATTTACTTAAGTACCACTCAACACCTCCCCTCTGTGAAGAAAAGTCGTGTTGAAAACTCTGTAATGCCATTTGCTTTTTTTTTCACAACATTATGAACTGTCCATCCGGTCACTGAAATGTTTGTTCTCTTCATGTAGTCTTGGCACTTGACATACCATACATTGATTATAGAATATGTGTCATGTGGTAAAAATACGTTACTGTCGCAAATAAACGTGATGGAAAGTGAAGGCAGGTGACATACCACATAGACGACTTGCAGTAATGAACACAACAGATAAACGTGTGACGACTGTGTTGCAACAAAGAAATTCAAGATTCAAAACTTCCAAAACGGAACGCCGTTTCAAAAACCTTAAAAAATATGGATTCACAGAGCACAGAGAAATTGTGTGATTGTGAAACGGTTGCTTAAATTTTTTGTAGCTTATGTGGCATACTATTACGTTCGACAGCCGGAGTGGCCGTGCGGTTCTAGGCGCTACAGTCTGGCGCCGAGCGACCACTACGGTCGCAGGTTCGAATCCTGCCTCGGTCATGGATGTGTGTGATGTCCTAAGGTTAGTTAGGTTTAATTAGTTCTACGTTCTGGGCGACTGATGACCTCAGAAGTTAAGTTGCATAGTGCTCAGAGCCATTTGAACCATTACTGTTATGTTTTCATCGTCTCTGATCACATTCATATTCTTACGAACGCCTAAATCGGGCAAGCGGGTATATCTCACTCATTTAACAGATGTACAAATTAGGTGCGTCGGTAAGAGATTCCTATCACACACGTACTGTTACTAATGCCGTGTATGACGCAACAGACATTTTTACCGGTGGAGGATTCGGTTGACTTGTCGCTTTGTCATCAAACATTTGCGTTTCCCTTTCGAAAACCACTTGCTTTCGGTTGCTAATAGAGTAGTTGTGCGGAATGAACGGTCTTATATATCCCTTCCTTACAACTCGCTTTTGCAGACGTACGTTACAACAGGACACACACACACAAATTTGAGTACAGGGAACAGCTGGAAAAAAAATGGCGCAACACGGCTTGCCGACGTGGTAATCTAACTCCGTGACCAGTTAACCATTACGCCGTCGTTCGTTCACCTTGCTCTATATGGCACTTCTTTTCCTTGGTCCCTTCACTGTTTCTATTTTTAATTTTTTTTCGCACTGTAGTACATCTTCTTCCTGCTTTCTTTTGTGACGTGTGTTCAGGTTTTAACGGCCTGACCATTGGGCCCTCTTACCATAAAATCGGAGGGGGGTTGCGATGGGGAGTTTCCTTTGTCAGCGCCTCAAATGGACTGCTGTATGATGAAATTCATAACTTAATATACAAAAACTCATTCAGAAACCCACAAAATAGGTTTACTGTCAGTACAACTTTAACGTATACTGACGTCCGATCTAATTTTACTACAGGTAGCAGCGAGTGAATTAGCTGTCTGAGAAGTGTGCTATTTTCTAACATGATCTACGGCGAGCGAACGAGGATAAAAGTCTGCCGCAGTGTGCTACCACCTGGTGGCACTGACGTAAACCTCTAGTTGAGTGTAAGGGCTAGCTGCGCATATCGTGAATCGTGCACGTTCTTAACCAAATCAGTATGCATTTGGCCCGTACGACAATTACGTCACGTGAGTTGGTCATGCAACCTTCTTAAAACGTGCACAACTGAAGGGGCGCACTCGACCCTGTTGCCAAGTTTCATGCAGTATAGAGGAGCAGAAACGTGGTAACACCATTCAAAGAAAAGTAACCAACAAATCAGCAAGGTGCCGGAAGTTAAAGTGTTCGCATGCTGTTGTGCTCTTACACAGCATCCGCCTCTTCGAAACGGTTAGTCGTCCGCCATACGACCCGATATCCAAATGGTCTGGCGCGCAATTTCGTTTCATCGCAGGACTCCTCTGGTTGTAACCCGCGGCACTGTTAAAGCCGAGCTGTATGTCGACGATATTCTACACTCTTTTATTTATTTATTTATTTGTTGTTCGTGGCACCCTATCTCGGACACCAGATCCTGGCTATCATTTAGGCTTTCGGAAAGGTAAAGGCACCAAAGAGGCAGTTCTGACGTTGAGGCTGATAATGGGACTAAGACTAAAGAAAAATCTAGACACTCTCATACTATTTGTGGACCTGGGAAAAGCCTTATATAATGTAAAATGGTGCAAGATGTTCGAAATTCTGAGGAAAACATGAGTAAGTTATAGGGGGGATTGATGATACGAAATATGTACAAGAGCCAAGTGGGATTAATAGGAGTGGAAGACCAAGAACAAAGTGCTCGAATTAAAAAGAGTGTAAGACACAGATTTAGTCTTCGACCTCCACTGTTCAGTATATACATCGAAGAAGCAGTGGTGGCAATAAACGAAAGGTTCAAGAATGGAATTATAATTAAAGGTGAAAGTATATCAGTGATAAGATTCGCAGTTAACATTGCTATCCGCACTGAATGTGAAGAAGAATTAGAGGATCTGCTGAACAGAATGAATAGTCTAATGAGTACATAGTATGGACTGAGAGTAAATTGAAGTAAGACGAAAGTAATGATATATGACAGAAATGAGAACAGTGAGAAGTTAACGTAGGGGTTGATGGTCACGAAGTAGGTGTAGTTAAGGAATTTTGCTACGAATGCAGCTTAATAACCCATGACCGATGGAGAAAAAAGGACATCAAAAGCAGACTAGCACTGGCAAAAATGATATTCCTGGTCAAGAGAAGCCTACTAGTAGGAAACACAGGCCTTTTAATCTCTGAGAATGTACGTTTGGAGTAATGCAGTGTATGGTAGTGAAACATGGACTGTGGGAAAACTGGAACAGAAGAGAATCGAAGCATTTAAGATGTGGTGCTAAAGACGAATGTTGAAAATTAGCTGGACTATTAAGGTAAAGACTGAACAGGTTCTGCGCAGAGTCGTCTAGGAGAGGAATAAATGGGAGACATTTATAAGAAGAAGGGACAATATGTTAAGACATCTGTTAGACGTCAGGGAACAACTTGTGGCTGAAAGTGCTAGTCTGAGATGGAGAGGAATTCGTAGTGGACAATATCAAATCAGTCAAAAGACCGATGGATCAAGGAAAAGAAATAGAATTCGGCTTACATTTCCACGACATAACTCCCGCTCCCACACAGAGTGAGTTTCTACTGCTTATTTACGTACTTGCCAAGCAGTACCTTCCTGGCAAGGTCGCACACTCCACAACTGTAAAGGTTTGGAGCATTATGGGCTGATCCCTCCAACCATCTCGGGATTTTGACGATCTAACGCGTCAGTTAGACAGATTTTTGCAAGATATCCCTCAAGACAACTCTGTCAACAAATGCCAAGCTGCTTATATAAGGACAGAGGTGGACCTACGCGTTATTGATTTGCTCAATTTGTGAAGTCGTCCAATTTTTCTGAGATTGTTAATCAGTTGTTCTCTTCAATAATGTAGAAATGTACAAATAAATATGATGTATGCATCTATGAGGAGAACTATAGAATTATAAAGTAACCTAATCCAAAAACGCAGTCTGAAGAAGACGTTCTCGCTGCAGTTGTCGTAGATCTGCGACAGTCAGCCATAACTCTGTTTTAATTAAGATAATACTTGCAAACTTTCTTACACTTAATCACGTACATGTCATGTTTATGGGCAGTAATTTGCAACTGCACTTATTTGGTTGCTGTTTTCGTATACATTACCTTTAAAGTCGTAGATTTATCGCATTTATGTAAGTCATACGTCTGTCATTGTACTGGTGTCCGACGACAACATATTATCCTAAACATCTGATTTCTTCAGTCCTTCCACCAAGTCGTTGCACAGTTTAGTATTAAGAATCATATCGGTGAGAAGTGTAATCTGATGATTTACATTAGACATATGTATGAATCGCCTGTAGTCAAAACCGAAGAGCGGTAGTTTTAGCAAATTATTTACACTGTGTTTCAGTATTTTGGATGGAAGAGATGTCCATCCATCGGGAGTTGTAGAGTTAAGGGGTTAATACTGTATGAAAACTTGAAAAAAAACCTGTTTCTTTCTATTTTTTTTGGCTTAAAATGTTCTCTGTGGTCTCTACTGTAGTGTTCGCCAGAAACTTCGTTATCGAGTTACAAGGCAATTTGTGAAAAAGTGTGTGCCAAAACCATTCACAGCGGGAAACAACAGTCGACATGTTAGTTCAACAACGGCCTAACAGGTGTTATGGAATTATGAACGTGTTCGAACTTGAGATCTGAACAGCCTGTTACAACTTCAAAAGCGGACGAGGTGAGCAAGCAGAGCAGCGCATAACTGAAGCTACCAAAAACGCCGCAGGACTACCATGGCCACAAACAAAATGGAGGAGAAATTCCTTCTGCATTAATAAGGATTCCATTATGGTCCAGGGATCTCTGGCTAGAGGTACGTTATTTCAAAAACATACCCCTACAACTCTCCTTGCGAATTTTCCAGTGATGAAATCAGTAATGGAAGTCTTCCTCTGCGAGCTCCATGATGATCCGTGTCGCTTTTCCTTTCACTGCTTCAGAGGAGTGAAATCTTGTTCATTTAATTGCAGATTTGTCATGGGGAATAGAGTAAAGCCACGTAGTGCTAGGCTAGGCGAATAAGATTGGTGGTGTAACACTAGGATGCCGTACTTCGCTACAAGCCTCGTAACAGGCAATGCAGTATGAGCCGGTGCGTTGCCTTGATGCAGAACCCACGACTTTTTCTTCCAAAATTCGGGTCGTTATTTTCTTATCTTCTCACGGAATTCAGCAAGAATCTCAAAGTAGTAATATTGATTAACTGTATGATCTTCAGAAACCCAATGAAGATGCACAATTCCGTGACTAGCGGAAACCATTGCTTTTAAACTTGATTTCCTCATTCGAGCTTTTTTCGCTCTCATTGCATGGATTGATGTTAAGTTTCTGGACAATAAGTGAAAAACCATGGATCGCAATATGTTATTAATCTTTCCAAGAATTTATAACCATTTTCAATGATATTCACTTTAGCAAAAGATACGTTTCAGTAGCAGTTATTTTATGACAATTCAATGCTCTGTTATTACACTTATCATTTTACGGGCAAAACAAAATAACAGCTCTTACACAAACGAAGGCCACGGCCACTGTGACCTGCCTACAAACACCAGATACGCCGCTTTCGATTGGAAATGCTTTGCGTTTCATGGCTATTGCTCGTTCATCTTTGACGTATTGGTACTTACCCTGTGACAGCATCAGTCGCTTTGTCACTCCTGATACTTTGGAGCCACACATCGTATTGTGCAAATGACTTACACGAAAGGGCTTGGGGAATTTCCGCCGGCAACAGTAATGTGGCTGCAAGGCGTTCTACCACTTGGGGTAGCGGTCACAAAAGGCGTTCGATGTGGACACAAAAATTATTTCTTAAACACAGAAGTGTAAGGAAAAAACTGTACCATCAGCTTTAACTTTAATTTTTATTTCACTTAACGATAAAATTACAAATATCACCTGCTTTCCGTGCACTCATAGAGAGCTACCCTCTTAAAAGGGAAGCTCGATTTCTATTCTAACCTGCCCGTCGAATAAATAAAAGAAATAATGACTTATGTTAACGCGTTTCGACGATAACCTTACCGTCTGGAATAAAATAATTGAACTTACTTTCCGTGTAATGAAAGACAGGAAGAAAATTGAACATTTTGTGCCTGGCAGATTTCCTGTCTGGACTTGCTTTTGACAACGTGTATGATCTGATAGTCTTTAGCGTACACAATGTTGTACGCCTTGTGCCTTTATTGGTAGCAATATTAATGTGACTGAACAAAAGAAGATTATTTCGCCGTGAACACATAAACTTACGCCGTGGCCCTTAGTACTGGTTGTCTATGCAGTGAATCTGAAAACGTAGTTATATATTTTCCTTACCTTTTATTTTACTGCGTCGCCTCTGGATAACGTCATATGACTGCATGTCTGAATATACTCGCTCTGATCTATTGTTGATAATTATTTGGATTGGCATTCATTTACTAGGATTGCAAATATGTGAGCTAAAATTGTACTTATTATTCATTTGCTTTCTTGATTGAAGTTACTGGTGCAAAATTCAATGTCATTATTAAATAAAAAAATTGAGAAAACTCAACAAAAGTTAAATCATGTGGTTACCGGGTTCAATGAAAAATAATAAAATACTGACTGAGATAAACTGATCTATTCTGAAAGTGACTGAATATAAATTTTTGACTCTTTATAATGATTAAATTTATAAAACTTTAGTTTGGGGATCGCTTGCAGAAAACAGATTAAAATGCGACAACGAACTTTCAATATGCAGTTAGCGCTTAAATACTTTTGATGTGCCGGCGCCGGCCGCGGTGGTCTAGCGGTTCTTGGCGCTCAGTCCGGAACCGCGCGACTGCTACGGTTGGTTGGTTGGTTGATTGTGGGAAGAGAACAAACAGCGAGGTCATCGGTCTCATCGGATTAGGGAAGGAAGTCGGCCGTGCCCTTTCAAAGGAACCATCCCAGCATTTACCTGGAGCGATTTAGGGAAATCACGGTAAACCTAAATCAGGATGGCCGGACGCGGGATTGAACCGTCGTCCTCCCGAATGCGAGTCCAGTGTGCTACCACTGCGCCGCGACTGCTACGGTCGCAGGTTCGAATCCTGCCTCGGGCATGGATGTGTGTGATGTCCTTAGGTTAGTTAGGTTTAACTAGTTCTAAGTTCTAGGGGACTAATGACCTCAGAAGCTGAGTCCCATAGTGCTCAGAGCCATTTTAACTTTTTATGTCTTCATGACGTCGATTTTAATAATTCATGAATAATTACCAATTATATAACTATAGTATTCTTCAAGTAAGCGAACAGGCACATCGCTCTGCCTCTACACACACCTTCACTGCACGCAGGTTGACTCAAGAGTGTTCTATAAACGATGCTGCGCGTTTCTCACCGCGCTCCCTATGTATCAATGCGCGGGCTCTCCCGCCATCAAAGAGCTTGGTGCGGATACTTCACTGTCACCATCGATATGCAACGAACTTAAATAAATATTACAAAACATTTCTCTTACGCACTATAATTGTTATTTACATATTTCTTAGCTTGTAAATATGTTTCATCACTTTATTACTTTGATTTATTTATGTTTTGGACTGGTAGATTTTCTGTTGACGTATTTCAGTGTGTGTCTTGCTAACTTTTCTCGTCGAAAAATACAAATGCAAGAGAGCTGTAGACCCTTACAGCAAATGTCAAGCATTTCACTGCAATATTGTGGTCAGTGTAAACATTTCTACCCTGGAAATGTACAGTCGCGGATTTACACCGAAGGCAGTATGAAATTTCTATTTCCCACTTAGACGTACCTTACGACAGAATGTTTTGGTGTCAGCACCCACGCATTATGACGTTTGAATATTTCATTACGACTGTTTTTTTAAGCTATTTGTCCCCTTTTAACCATTACCTCTGACAAATAACAGGAAGAAAAATCAAATCAAATCCGATGATGTATACAAAAAGCCAAAATACATTTCTGTTAGTTGCAACACGGTCCACAGCCACTACATATGTTCTGAATGCTAAAACTGTGCCACACTGACCATTGATTATTGCCGTCTCGTATCTATTATAGTATACGGTGTAAATCAGCTAATGTCAGTAAAATATTGCCATACTTAATAACTGAAGTTTTTGCGTGGAAAAGCATTTAATTGAAAAAAAAAAAACCTTAGCATCAATTTTTTGGTGGAAAATATGCTAGGAACCAACTATAGTTGCATGTTTGTACCAAGTAAGTTACCAGATGGGAAGTTAAGTAAGTTAAGTACCTGCGGCACTCAAAAGGTAATATAAATGGCAATGAATATGTGGGTGTCTCGGCCCGGTGAAGACTGCATGTACACCTCACAGGACAACAAATCCTTCAAGCATAACTTTCATACTTTTATTGGTGTCACACTGTCAACAGGTTTTCTATTGTCGGGGCTGGTGTCGAAGCGATTGGGGCATTTGTTGAAGACCACAGGATGTCAATAAAAAGGGGTACTTTCAAACCCGTAAATTAAGCTTCTTACTGTCATGCAAGATAACCATCTCTTTGTGGATATGCTCCTGAAGAATGCATCAGATTTTAAACCTATTTTTACGTCACGTACCTGACGTCTACAAACGTAAGCTGTATAGCGTGGTTTGCGAAAAAAATGTTCGAAAATCAAGAACATATGCTTACCAGAATGAAAAATGCTCACATCATAGAACAAAATGAAGAATATGTTGTGGGCAGAGATAAATATCTGAAAGAAGGGAACTACATTTTCCATTTGTCTAGCAGTTTCAAAGACATTTAAATCAAAACATCCTGATATATTCGCTGTGTTTTACTTGGTTAGTAATAGTACACATGCCATTTAGTGTAAGACATCGTGTCATTTAAACTAATGCACAATTTGCCTCTATGTCAGCTCCGGTTTGTCGTTCAAACGTTGTTTAATATACCGTAACACAGCAACAGCAAGACAGATGTTTGTATGGCTATACATATGGCCGCTGGCCCAGGCTCGACCAAACATTTTTGCCCCATATTCCTAGTTCAAACACGAACCGATCACCAAGCCTACCCCCCACCCCCCACCCCCACCGACCCCTCAAAAAAAGTCGCCATTCCGAGCGCGTCCTTTTCATACGTACACTGACAGGAAAAAATCGCAACACCAAAAAGGGGTTGTACGACAAGAGAAAATTGGTAGGAGTCGTCCTACACTTCAAAGATGTTGGCTATTGAAATTTTGTGCCAGTCGCATAAGAATGGCGCTAGTACCAGCTGTACCAGTTATAATGGTAGTGAGCGTTAGTTGTCATTGAGACGACTTGGTGTGTTGATGTCAGTCAAGAATTCCTTTAAGCTGATATGTTGCCTTGACCTGCTCGATCAACAAATGTATCTCGAATCGAGCACATATGGGACCTCATCGAATGACAACTTCAGCGTCATCTACAAACAGCATTAACGGTCCCTGTATTGGCCGACCAAGTGCAACAGGCATGGAACTCCATCTCACATACTTACGTCTGGCATCTGTACAACACAATGCATGCACGTCTGCATACTTGTATTAAACATTTTGGCGGTTACTCCGGTTATTAAAGTAACACTATGTCCAATCAGCAACGGTTTATCTCGCGCTTAAATTTACCTGTGATCTTGCAATGCTAACCACTTAAGTATGTTACCTCAACAAATGTATTTCTGGAATTTCATTACTCTATATAGATTATTTTTCGGTGTTGCGACTTTTTTCCGTCAGTGTATATGTTACAGCGCTTGACTATGTGCCGTTAAGAAAGAAACGACAGGTGTTGGCTATCCCAGGTCTCAACCCTCTAGAGGACAGGTGTCTCTCGACTATACGTTTATACCACCTCGCGATATATTTTGGGGCTCTATGGCAATGTTAACACATTGGCAAAGGAAAGGAGAACGTGGATCGCCATTAAACAAAACCTCTCACAAATGAATCTTTAGTCTCACTGTCAGAATTGAAACACAGAATCGATATTCAGTTTATCAAACTTGCATTGCCTCATATCTAAAAGAAAAAATCGTCAGTGGGTGATGTTAGCTTAATTATATTAAAGCTCGTATTTATCATGCATTTCGGATAGCTCCTCAAACAAAGATCACTTATCAGAGATTTAGCCAGCAGACGTTCAGAAAACAGTTTGAGAATGTTTCATTTTACTGTCTTCGTTCACATACTTGTGACGTAATGCCCACCGACGAGAACTAAACCCGATACAAGAGAAGTTTAGGTAATTAGGTAAAGAGAAACTACATTGCGAAAAGCATAGAAATCCAAGAAAATCGTTGAATATAATAGCAAAATATGTGTAACACCTTCAACTAGCCTCTGGAAACGTTTAACAGACTTACTGTTAGATTTTTCACGCCATCGTTGCTATACATTTTTTTTTTTTTTTTTTGCAAACAGGACGTTTTCCAAATAATTTATGGCTGTATTTTCTTTTTTTGTAATTTCGACAACGTTTCATATGTTAATGACTTTTTCACGTCAGGCTGTTGTGCTCCACAACCAGTTCATACAACTCAAACACCTAAAAATATTTTTCGCATCTCCCGTTAATTATAGCTTTTCTGACTTACAATCTTCTTCTTGTCAAAGCGTCAATTATTGATCATCAGTATATCCCGATGTTTCGTCAGTGCTGTTGTTGTTGACCAGGAAGATAGAAAAATGGTTTTAGAATTGTTTTCTACTTTACTATTATACACTATGTAAAACAATATCTTCTACAAAATGCTGTATTTCATTATTAATGTAACAACTTGTATTTAGTATACTATCCATTGCTCTATGTTGACCATATGTAGAAAGCCTTTTCCTGTGAATCCAGCATTCAGAATAATGAAACAGTAGTCTTCGTTTTCTTTCCTCCTTAACACATTGCGCTTTGTCATTTTCATAGTTTACTGTGGACCGCCATTTGTTGCTGTTAGTAGTTCATTACGCTCATACACTCGTAACGGGTATGTCACTCCACTGCTGTTCAAGAAATAGTTCATGGCAAGTAACTGTTTGTAAAATCCGGTAATGCCATAAAATATTTTGTCATATTAAATGGTCCTTCACTTTATGCATGCCAATCTTTATTTTAATGGTTCAAATGGCTCTGAGCACTATGGGACTACTTAAACATAACTATTCTAAGGACATCACACACACACACATCCATGCCCGAGGCAGGATTCGAACCAGCGACCGTAGCGGTCGCACGGCTCTAGAGTGTAGCCCCTAGAACCGCATTTTACCACTGAGTGACCAGGTGAATATTTGGAATGTAACGCATTCATCTGACGGGCCGAACAGTGGAAGTACTGTTGTTCTTCTTTTGTGTTACATTAATACACCGAAAGACAGCAAGTGCACCTGAACACTGTTATTCGGAAAGCACTGTATATATAACTACCTGTAACGCCACCATCCTCAACGTTTTCTGGTAGAACAGAAGTTGATTTGTGTTAAATGTCCTGTCGACGTCAAAGGCGTAAGAAACGTAGGACAAACCTGCCACTTTCAGAGGTACTAACCTGGCATTCCCCTTACGTGATTTATCAATGTGTCAGAAATCTAAATATGGACAGCCGGACGGAGAATTCGAACCAATTTCTCGGTTAACACGAGTTCTAAAACGGAAGACAATACGACTTTGTAGGGATCACCGACCACGTTCATGGTTCAAAAGGCTCTGAGCACTATGGGACAACTTCTGAAGTCATCAGGCCCCTAGAACTTAGAACTACTGAAACCTAACTAAACTAAGGACATCACACACACCCATGCCCGAGGCAGGATTCGAACCTGCGACCGCCGCTGTCGCGCGGTTCCAGACTGTAGCGCCTGGAACCGCTCGGCCACTCCCCACGTTCATGCAATTGTACATAATCTTTTCTATCTCGGACACGATTTATTGTTTGTGATTACGCGTTCCTCATTGACGTTTTAAGGTTTAGAAGATGGTTGAGTTCCAAAGACCGTAATGGGAAGTAATAAAGACAGAAAAAGGAGGTGTATAAATAGGTAAGAGTCATGTGACTTGGCTGTAGCGCTACCTCTCTCGGTAACGTTTACTGGAGTCAAATATATCTACATACCAAATATGTTTTGGTGTAGAGCCCATGTTGTGTAGCGAATTTTCCAACGGCCGGTAACTCGAGGACAAGAGAAAAACAAGGTGAAACTCTCTTGTGGTGGCTTTCTTTCTGTACGGGTGCGTGTAAGGAACAAGAATGGCTGACAGTAACCGACTTTAGTCCTTGAGAATACGGGCAAGCAGCTGCATAAACTGGGAAGAATAACGCGACCTACTTCTGCGCAGCGTAAGGAAGTAGTAGAAGGGGGCGAAACGGGGCGGACTGAGATTCGCTGGCTCTGATGCTACTCTCGTAGGAAAAGTGAAGCATTGTTTGTGTGTCTAGTTATTCTTTAAAATTTTGCGAAGAGGACACAATTGACGTATGGATATTTATCGAAGACATATGTAAGATCGAAAAGGCGAATAATGTTTACTAATGTATCATCTTCGGAGTGAACCATTGTTGTCCTACTGGTTGCTGCTGCTGTGTCAGAGAAGAGCTTGTTTTCGTAAATTTCGCAATTGCCTGTCACAATCCTATTACTTTCTTACTATTTTATAAACAGTGTTGCCTCCCTTTTATGAACAACCCTATCATAAACTTTAAATACTACAACGCCACTGGTATGTACAGACCCTATCGCCGGCCGAAGTGGCCGTGCGGTTAAAGGCGCTGCAGTCTGGAACCGCAAGACCGCTACGGTCGCAGGTTCGAATCCTGCCTCGGGCATGGATGTTTGTGATGTCCTTAGGTTTAACTAGTTCTAAGTTCTAGGGGACTAATGACCTCAGCAGTTGAGTCCCATAGTGCTCAGAGCCATTTGAACCATACAGACCCTATCATTGAAATATTCATTAACGGCTCGGTTCATTTATAAATCGCACCAAGATTAATAAACATCTTAAGTTGTACTAGGCTGCTTCTGGACTCAGGAGTAATAAAGCGCCTTTTAGAGTAAGCATTGAACTTTAAATACTACAACGCCACTGGTATGTACAGACCCTATCATTGAAATATTCATTAACGGCTCGGTTCATTTATAAATCGCACCAAGATTAATAAACATCTTAAGTTGTACTAGGCTGCTTCTGGACTCAGGAGTAATAAAGCGCCTTTTAGAGCAAGCATTGAGCGGTATTTTCCCTGGAGGGAATATTCATCAAAACCAAATTTTGGGAATGATTACATGAGATGTGTGGTGCTAAAAGAAGCTATTTCTTTTGTTAAATTAACCAATTAGGTTTTTTTTCGTGTAAGTTTGCACAAACTGTCACAGCCAGCTTCCCATTTCTTTATCGTAAGCAGTTTAGCCTTTGCTGTACATAGCCAGTCAAAGGAAATAAAATACAGTTTCAAAGTCTCAACGACGAATATGTTGATCTATAAACCAAGTCCATGGAGCATAGGATTCAACCGCGCGCCACTAGAATGCATGTCCAGTGATTTAACCACATCGGGGACTGGCAGTTTTGTACATGTCATTTAAAGGAATTATACAGTGAAGAAAAACGTACATGCTGATAGAGTTGAGTCGCCGGAGATAATAGTGGGCAATCTTCAGACCTAATAGTAGATAAAATAGAAATATTAACTATTATCCACCTTACGCGTAGAAACATACGAAAGATATCTACTCTGGAGCTATAACTTTTCAAGACTGGATTAACAAAAAATTGGGAAAAATTAGCATGGCGATTTTAATGCTCCAGGCGTTCTACGCAGCCTCCTCCCACTAGGAGTACAACGTACAGAACCACATGAAATCTCCATAAAGGTCCTTCTTTGGGATGTCGTTGAATGTCATTTATACCGTCAAAGCTTTAAGCTTTGAAGTGAATTTGTTGTTATTCTGAGGTAGGTTCACTCTGATGAGATCAAGACACGTCACTCGCGATGCTTTTTCTAGAAAAAAAATTGTCAGCCTTTAGCCTTTAAAGCAAGTCCCGAAAGGCATCTACGTATCTTTCGTTTTGTTTGTGATTAAAGATGTGCACGACAACGTTTCCACACACTTTTTCGTTCCTCGAAACGTCCTGTATATCGTCTTGGATCTTTGATGTGGATGTGACGGTCCATTGCGACGACACACTACACCTGTAAGTTCACTAGTTTAACACCGCCTTCTCTCAAGTAACTGGTGGTTGTCAGTCCAAGCTGCCACAACAGTTCCTGTGCAGACATCGCTTACACGCCATCGATGAAATTCATCTCGGAACTTCTTACAAGGAGGGTATGCAAATAAAAGTACCAGTTTACCTAAAATCAAGGAAAAGCTACCCACGTAGCTAGTGCAAATCGTTACTGCTAACAAAACCACCAAAAGCTCCGTAATTTTTCTGTACGAATGAATGTAAGAAATTCAGCATTATCATCTCGGTGACATGATAGCGACACGTCATTCACATATTGTTGTATGCATCTATGTTAGAGATACATGTACTATAAAGCCCAAAACGCAAAAGAAATATGTTAAAATAAAATTGTATATAAATAGATATGCTGTCTCACAGTACGAATGTTTTGTTGCCAGGACAACGAAAGAGATGTCTATATTACGTCAAATCTTAAACAAAGTACATGATCTACTTACAATAAAAATAATCCAACCTTGCACAACACCTTGAAAGAAAAAAGCATTGAGCGATATGACATAAATACCTTATTACTTAAGTACCATTGTGTCATGTGCACTGATCTAAGTTGATATCTTCATAGAAATCACATTTAACAGACTTAACACAGTGTAATACTTGTTTCCTTCTGAAGAGTCTGACAGATTCTGGCTGATTTGCAGCTCCGTCCATAGTGCAGACGCTTGCCCTCACACCGCTTATGCTGCATCCACATTGTAGGGAAACAATCTTTCTAAACAGCGTACTTCGACGTACACCTTTCAAAATTATCAGAACCAGCATCGACAAGTATAAACTTTACCTACCAGTGTCTCCGTACTCGTATGTATACGGGGCCGTCAAATGAAAATGAGACTTATGGGTGAAGGCAAGTAACTGTTTATTATTTCTAAAATTGTCATCACACTTGTTAATGCATTCATTCCACTGTGAGAGAAGATGGCGACTGTCTTAATGGGAAAATGTCAGTGACAGCTTGCGAAATAATGAGTGTACCCCGGCGTGCGGCTCTTCCTCCAAAGAAAGTCGAAGGCCACGAACAACTTTCTTCAAGGCTCGAAAAATATGTAACTCGCATGGGGAGGGATTGGAGCTGTGTAGAGGATGTGTAAGGGGTTCCTAGTGAAATTTCTGCAGCTTAATTGAAACAACATTGGAAACATGTGTCGAGCACACATGTTAGGTTTCGTTGCCGGACGTTCGCTGAGAAACCATTACATATTCTCCATCTTGTGCCTATGTCTCCCCATTCGCCTTCCGTACTTTGGAGCCCTGAAGAGACATTCGTGGCCGTTGATTTGTTTCTAAGGGTGCATGCTTGGGCACAATCACGGTTCTGCTGGTTATCACTGACATTTTTACAGTAAGACATTCGCCACGTTGTCTCACAATGGGATAAATTATTAGCAGTTGTGTTGATAATTTTTGAAATAATAAATAGTTTATTTCTTTTTCCTATTGGTTAGTTTACGTTTGCCTGCCCCTTATTTTATCATGAAATTTCCAAAGAGCATCACCCTGCACTAGCAGGAAGAAATTGAAATCTATGCAGGTACTACGAACGAATCAGAATCAACGCCCAACGAAGAGGGCAGTAGAGTCATAGTTATTTTCATTTCCAGGTCTACATCATTACTGTGAAAGGTATTTGCGCACTTTGTAGAAAAGTTGTCGGTATCCCATTTTCTTATCCACTGGCTGATAGTTATCGAGGGGAAAGTCTACGAACGTTCGAATCTATCTTAGTTGACCATTACAGTAATTTCGCGAGATATGTGAGTGGAAATAACTCGTTTCTTAATTCGTCTTGCAATTGTGTTCTTCCCGTAATAACGACTATCGTTCATGCCACGTCTCTTACTATGAGAAATCCTATACATTTCGTTTGTCCGTATGTCAGAGAAACCTAAACGCTTCGATTTCAGGTGAATCAGGCAATTCGAGGAGATGAGCCCTTTATCTGTAAAAACTCCCTGTAATATATAAAGACCAGCCAGAACACTATGACCACTGAACTAACAGCCGCCATTTGCCAGTTTTGGCGCGGATAATAGCGGGGACGCCTCGTGATATGGAAGCAATGAGGACTTCTTAGGTTGCTGGAGAGAGTTAGCACCACATCTCCACACACACGTCACCTAATTCCTGTATAATCCGGGGACGGGGGCGATGAGCTCTGACGCCATGTTCAAACACATACCAGATGTGAAACTTCCTGGCAGGTTAAAACTGTGTGCCGGACCGAGACTTGAACTCGGAACCTTTGCCTAAGGTACCGAGTTCAAATCTCGGTCCGGCACACAGTTTTAACCTGCCAGGAAGTTTCATATCAGCGCACACTCCACTGCAGAGTGAAAAATCTCATTCTACATAGCAGATGTGTTCTACTGGGTTCAGATTTCGCAAGCTGTGTACCAGAAGATCGTTACAAAGTCAGGTAGCTGATAAAAAAATGATTTACAATTAATGGCATTTCTCTGTGATGCTACAGAGCGGATTTTACTTTTTTGAGTATGAGAGTTGCTGCAGTGCTCTTCAGACAGTAGAGTAAGAGGTGAAGAGTAATATGAGGGAGTGCTGTCATTGAGAAGTCGATAAAGCACATAGAGAGTGTGATAGTTCCTACTAATATTGGCATGCAGTCATTAGAATTGTTCGTAGGCTGGTGTGATATGTTCGAGAAGTCGTACGTCACAAATGTATTGTACACACGCATTCATTGACAGTCCCAGCTTGCAATACCTTTCGTACGAAGATAATTACCGTTATACACGGTGAAATGGCTGCTTATTCTTCCAAAAAAAATTGCTTGACTGTGGCACAGCAGCATCGAAAACTTTTTCTTTGGAGAAAAGCATCGCCATAACGAAGTATGGAGAGTACCAGTGTCTCTACGAGTTTCTATTTTTAAGCTCGAAAGCAAATACTTCAGTACATTTGTTTGGAGAGTGAAACGACGCTGACAGCTTCTTACAAACTGCAGTTGTGTATTCTGTCTAATCTAAACAATGGACCAGAGTTATCTCCAAGTTCTTTGCAGAAGAAGAAATGGTTGTTCCTGTGCTGTTTAGTATTAAAGGTCGAAGAATGTCCCAATACTGATGGGTAATAAGTCTATCGTGAATGACTAAGCTGTCTTGCGTTTTAGACGGGTTAGATGTGAGACCTATGTTATGTGCCCACTCTAATAGCGCGAGTAATCTGTTACTGGCATGCTGGGTAGCTGTGCACAGGTTGGTTGGACTTGCACTGAGATACAACTGAATGTCGTCAGCTAATAAGCGATATCTGCAGTGAGATGAAAGAGTTGACACATAACTAACGCATAATACGAAGAGTAATTGGTCCAGTACTTATCCTTGTGTAACCCCTAATCCTACAGCCCTCCTGTGTGATCTATGGTTCAAATGGTTCAAATGGCTCTGAGCACTATGGGACTCAACTGCTGAGGTCATTAGTCCCCTAGAACTTATAACTAGTTAAACCTAACTAACCTAAGGACATAACAAACATCCATGCCCGAGGCAGGATTCAAACCTGCTACCGTAGCAGTCTTGCGGTTTGCAGCGCCTTTAACCGCACGGCCACTTCGGCCGGCTCTGTGATCTATGGTGAGACGTAAGGTATCAGCCTGTACAGGGGGATCCTCCTCTAGCATTACTTTTCTTTAACAGTAGTAGTCAATATCAGAAATATTTTTCGAGTTTTGGACAGATCAGTATTATCTTAGCTGCTTTTCCGAAAAGTTTCATATAATTTTATACACAATTTGCTATTTCAAGCTAAAATTTATGAAAAGGAATTACTTTGTCTTCGTTGATGCAATCGATGTACACTAGCCCTGAATGTACAGTTACATTTTTTTAGAAACATCCTAAACTGCAAAATATTTGTCAGACTTAAAATTTGTATTAATTACGCAATCTAGTACAGTTTGTTATATTTATTCCTGGATTCATTTATAAAATAATAATCTAAACTAATAGAAATTCATTTATCAAGAAAAATTGTAAACCCTTTGGAATAGAGTTATTACCGCAAAGTGAAGTAGTAATAAGCATGCCTCTGATGTGATCGGACGTATTTTTCCATTTTGGACGAACAATGTAATTTCGGCTTTGTTAATGTGAAAATTCAAAAGACAGTGAGATATATAGTAAAATTTGAAACAATAAATAATCGTGAAAGAAAAATTCTGCAAAGCATTCTTCAAAATTGTTATGATCAATTGAACCTTGAGAACCAAAAATTTGAGAATGTCAGCTTCAAGAATGAGACCCCTAGACATTAAGTACTGTACCCAAATGTGCAAGATATGATACGTGAACTAAGAAGTTTATTCTTATCTTACTCTTCTCACATGCCCTGAAAATACTTCGCCATTGTGAACAGTATCGATCACAAGAAAAGGAGGGGTAGATTACGTGCTTGTAAGTTTAGTCGGTAGATTGTCTTGATACTTCCTGGCAGATTAAAAGTGTGTGCCGGAACGAGACTCGAACTAGGGACCTATGCCTTTCGCGGTCAAGTGCTCTACCAACTGAGCTAACCAAGCACAACTTACGTCCCGTCCTCACAGCTTCACTTTTCATATTAGAGTACACTCCGCTGCAGAGTGAAAATCTCATTCTGGAAACATCCCTCAGGCTGTGGCTAAGCCATGTCTCCGCAATATCCTTTCTTTTTTGAGGGGTGCTAGTTCTGCACGGTTCGCAGGAGAACTTCTGTAAAGTTTGGAAGGTACGAGACAAGGTACTGCAGAAGTAAAGCTGTGAGGACAGGACGTGAGTCGTGCTTGCTTAGCTCAGTTGGTAGAGCACTTTCCCGCGAAAGGCAAAGGTCCCGAGTTCGAGTCTCGTTCCGGCACACAGTTTTAATCTGTCAGGAAGTTTCATATCAGCGTACACTCCGCTGCAGAGTGAAAATCTCATTCTGGAAACATGCCCCAGGCTGTGGCTAAGCCATGTCCCCGCAATATCCTTTCTTTCAGGGGTGATAGTTCTGCACGGTTCGCAGGAGAGCTTCTATAAAGCTTGGAAGGTAGGAGACAAGGTACTGGCAGAAGCAAAGCTGTGAGGGCGGGACGTGAGTCCCGCTCAATGGGTAGAGCGCTTGCCCGCGAAGAGCAAAGGTCCCGAGTTCGAGTCTCGTTCTGGCACACAGTTTTAATTTGCCAGGAAGTTTCATATCAGCGTACATTCCGCTACAGAGTGAAAATCTCATTCTAGCAAATTGTCTTGCTAAACATTCCAGTAAAACTTTTTCTTCGAATGCTGGACAGTGTTTCCAACCAGTAAGGAAGTGCAATGATGGGTATACGAGTACAGGAGTGTGAGACAAATGCTTTGAAATTTCGGGAAGGTGAAAATAAATCTAGATTTGGGAAGGATTTGCGGAACTACGATGCAGATGGTGCAAGATGAATGATACATTACTGATTCAGTCTCTCTTCAGAGAGAAGGACAACTAATTTTAATTCTGGACATCATGTCTTTGCCGTTAAGAATCAAGCAGCAAAGTCCCAATAAATCTTCTTCGGCTCGGGATAAGTTACTCCGGGTGGCAGCGAAATCAATGGAATGTTATGATCATAAGGTAGTCGAGTCTCTCTGCACATGAAAGGGTCAAGGACACTATGTCAGATATCAGGGACAAGCCTGAAGAGAAGTGGCAGCTGGGAAACGCACCAATTACGTGGGACAAGTCAATCACACCAGACCTACAGCAAGCCACTGAAAACACGGAAGTAAACTCAATGAAGGCTACAGTACCATCAATATGGCACTACCTAATGACTTAGTAGAGGGCATTGCTACCATAATGACACTTCATTTCATTGCAGTTTCATTTTAGCACTTTTAGTGAAAATTGTTTGAACTCTATCACAGTGATAACGTCTGAACGTAACGGCATATGTTCTTAGAAAATGTAGCTTACTACGGTCCCTCCAGTTGTTTACTCATACAACAAGTTTCTGAAAAAATTGCGCTGAATATTAAATAAGGGATAAAAAACCCAATATATCGGTTATGATTTTAAGATACGGCTGCCACCGACATGTGGCACAAGTATTGGAGTTATCTTACTACTTTTGAAGTATATTTTTATTTTACTGCTGCTCTTGTGCCTACCACAAGCCATGCCAAGTCGGAGAGGTGTCAAGGGGTTCCCTTTCTGAAAGCGCCTACATATCAGTGACATGTTATTTCTGTATAGGTATATTTCTAAAGTGCTCAATAAAGGCAGGTGGGTGTCACCGAACTACGTGGTCTTAGGAGTACCCTCCGCTGTTTCATTCACGTTTATGACAATGCCGCATCCCTGTGTGACCAAGCCACAGGAAGACGCGAAACATGAGAGCTGAAGAAGTATAATCACACTTTGTTGCTTTGGGTCATATTCAGATTACGCCGAATCGTTTTTCAGGGTCCCTAGATTTTCCATCCTTTTCAGCAGACCTCCAACACAAAAGCATCAAAAGAGGGCGTGGAATGTGGGTAAGAGGGCTTGCGACAACCTTCTCATCATGTGACACGTCCACTGTGACGTTTGGCAGAACTGTGGTGACATGTGGTGCCAATGTGACATCATTAACCCACTTCACACCTCACATGAACTGAGGTCTAGCCTCATTTTCGCATTTATCGACACCAAGCTATTTGAAGTGTAGCCGAACACGAAGGTTACCGTTACAGAGGAAAAGTGTAGGCACCTTTGTGTCAGCCTTCAAGCTTATGCGTTGCAATTGAAGACGTTTGAAGCGTTTCGAAAAATGTGACCCTTTAATTGTGTTGCGCACTGTATATTTGTTAGGAAATATCTACCAAGACTTTCAATGCATTAAGCACACCTGAAGATGGTAAGTACTTGCTGAAACCAGTAACGTGAATATTCTTTATATGTTTGAATGATCGTGACGTAATAAATTATTAGACAAACAGTTCAGTCTGACATAATTTTATCATTAGTTAGTTATATGGTAAAAACATATAAAATGCAGCTACAGAGGCTAGGAATGATTCAATGACAAAATGTTTATTAACGTCTAAACAGCGGTCATGTACTCTAAACATTCTCGTGCAAGGAGATTTTCAGTACGTTTCCTTTAAGAACGTTAACAGTATGAGATCAATGAATGCTATTGCCGACTTCGTAAAAGATTTTCGTGGGTATTTATCTGACATTGTTAAAATCACAGCGATCTCTGTATCAATGTAAAAAGCTTCCAAAATAGAAGTTCCCCTGCCCAGATCGCATTTGATACACATCCCGGCTACTAGTTTCACAAAGTTATATTTCCATATTCAAATCAACGGATACATGAATGAAAAATCCCCTATGTGTGGCACATTGCCATCTGGCCATTGAAAACATGTAAGAAAACTCATAGAAAAGCGTGCACAAAATAAAAAAAAGGATTACTGTATGGGCAAGCCACATTACGAAGACGACTCCCATAATTGTCAGAGGTTCAAAATGGTTCAAATGGCTCTGAGCACTATGGGACTTAACGTCTGAGGTCATCAGTCCCCTAGCGCTTAGAACTACTTAAACCAAACTAACCTAAGGACAGCACACACATCCATGCCCTAGGCAGGATTGGAACCTGCGATCGTAGCGGTCGCGCGGTTCCAGACTGTAGCGCCTAGAACCGCTTGGCCACTACGGCCGGCTTGTCAGAGGTGCTTGTGTTGATACCCGTATCCCTACAACATAGCTGGCAGTGGTGTGGTGCTCTATCTGATATATTTAACACCTCTGTACTTTGCTCATACAGTTATGGCTTTTAGTTTAGTATACTTAGGACTGCATGGGATTGTCTTTTGTATGAGTTGACCACCACGTTCCCAATGACCAAAGAAAAATGTGACATGCGTAGTGGTTTGATAATTCACGTATCCGATGATCTGAAGGTGGCAATGTATTGAAACTAGTGATCAGAATAAATACAACTGCGATCCGGGCAGTAAAATTTCTATTTTGGAAGGTTTTTTTTTTTTTACATTTTACTAAGTGGTTCTCGCGGTATGTTTGGTATACATATACAAAGTTATGAACGAATTTGAAGTTACAAAACACTAAGAACGGTTTAACGTTGTGATAGAGTCACCAAAACTCGCCTTTTATCCTCTTTGATGAAATGAAAATTGCATGCAGATCTTGTCTACTCTGTCACCTGCAACTCAGAAACCATTTCGTGAATTATCTGAGATCACAAGCGAGTCGCTGGTGGAGTGAAAAGACAACAGAGCATAGTCGAAATTAATCTAAGAAAATGAATTTCCGCAACACAATAGATTCCTTATAATAAAGTCTCGCGTATTCTTTAAAATGAATATCTCGCGTATGTATCATACACACGGGTAGCCATTAATGATTAACAAACAACTATCAATCTGTCATGTGTGAGCAGATCTACGTGACTTAATTGCTTACTAGTAAAACGTCTCTTACTGTCAGAATGCATCACTTACGCAGGTGGTATCGAATAAAGACAACTTTTAAGGTGCTCGAACTCTGCTCCAATCGGTAGCTCTCTCTGCTTTCAGTAAAAATACAAGCTTACAAACGTAATAGCTACGATACAACTCTCTGAGAAAACATGCTGTTGCATGAGTCATCGTTACTTCCTGGTTTATGTTTACTTCTGCATCTGATCGTTGCAGTCGTTTCGAAAATCTGATGGAATATTATTTTTTCAGTATGTTTCCGTATCTTTCATTTTCTAGATTTCAATTACTCATATCAATAGTTAGGATGTTTAGAGAGGAGTGAGTAAGAGGGGCTGTTTTCCGCCAAAACAGTAATATTTTACAACTCGTGTTAGATGAAAACTGTTTTTAAGGTTAAGCAGCGACCATTTAATAAAACTTATTATTATGTATATAAAACTTAGGTTAGATAATTAATATGATTGTTACAGTGTAAAAAGGAATCATATCATCTCATGATAACTTCATAATAAGTCCCAACCAGTTACACACTGAGGTGATGGAACTCATGGGATCGCGATATGCACATATACAGACGGCGTTAGTATTGCTTACACGAGGCATAAAAGGACAGTTCACTGGCGGAGCTGACATTTCCACTCTGGTGTTTCATATTAAAAGTGGTCCGACGTGATTATAGCCGAGCCACGGGAATTAACACACTTTGAACGCCATCTGGTAGTTTGAGCTAGACTTATGGGTCACTCCATTTCGGAAATCGTTAGATAATTCAATATTCCAAGATCCACAGTGTCAAGAGTTTGCCGAAAACAATTTTCTGCCATTACCTTTTACGACGGACAACGTAGTGGCCGACATCCATCATTTAACGACCGGGGGCGGCGGCATTTGCGTAGATTTATCATTGCCTACAGACAAGCAACAGTGCATGGAATATCCGTAGAAATCAATGTGGGACGTAAGACGAACGTATCCGTTAGATTAGTGCAGGAAAAATTAGCGTTAATTTGCTATGGCAGCAGACGACCGATGCGAGTGCTTTTGCTAACAGCACGATATCACGTGCTTCGGCTCCCCTCTGCTGGTGACCATACTGGCTGGACCATAGGCAACTGGAAAACAGTGGCCATGTCAGATGAGTCTGTTTCAGTTGGTAAGAGCTGATGGTAGGGTTCGAGTGTAACGCTGACCCCACGAAGCGGTGAAACCAAGTTGTCAACAAGGGCTGGTGGTGCCTCCAAATGGTGTGGGCTGTGTTTACATGGAGTGGACTGGGTCCTCTGGGCTAACCGAAACAATCATTGACTGGAAATGGCTATGTTCGGCTGCTTGGACAGCATTTGCAGCCATTTATGGACTTCATGTCCCCAAACAACGATGTAATTTTTATCGTTAACAATGCGCCATGTTACTGGGCCACAATTCTTTGGGGTTAGTTTGAATAACATTCTGAACAGACCCAAATCGCCGACATGGGATAAAATCAAGGGATCAGTTCGCGCACTGGCTACAGTTTTTCAGTTATGAATGGCTCAACATTTCTACACTGGACCAGCGATGACTTGTCATGTCGACTTGGTGCACTATGCAGTGCTGAAGGAGGTCCGACACCATAGTACAAGGTATCCTACGACTCTTTTTCACCTCCATGTAATATCACTTGTGTAGCCCCAATCTGTAATGTTGTTGTTATCATTGTCTTAATTCGAAAGATTGGTTTGTGCTCCAACAAGAGTGCTCTCCATGGTACTCTATCGCATTCAAACCTATTTAGCTTCAGTTAACTATGGCAGTGTACATCCATCTGAATCTGCTACCTATATTTAGCCCCCTACAGTGATAACCCCCTTCTAATTCCTGTCATTGCCCAATTGATGATTCATTGATACCTCACGTTGTGTCGTATCAACTGATCCCTTGTTTTTGTCTCATTGTGCCATATCTTTAATTTTGCTCCATTTTGTAGCGTCAGAATTCAAAATCTTGTTTTCTTTCTGTCGGAAAGGCTTATTATCGACATCTCACTTCCATAAGAGCCTACTCACCAGGCAGATAACTTCAGAAAAATCCGAACACTTACAATTATATTAGACGTTAAAAAATTCTATTTTTAAGGTATGCTTTTCGTGTTACAGCTATACTGCGGTCATTATCAGTTTCCTGCTGCCATAATACCTCAACTCATCTACCAAAATTAATGTCCCGTTTCCTAATGTAGTTCGTTCAGCATCAAATGTTTTCCTTTTGTTAATTTTGGTGTTATTAACTCTTCTCAAGACAGAATCCATTCCATTCATTCATCTTCGTTAACCCTTGCTGTATGTGGGAAAATTCCAATGTCACCGGGTAAAGTTAAAATTTTTATTTATTTTCCGTGAACATTTATTCCATCCCCAAATATGTATTTGGTTTCTACACTGTGTAGGTAACATCGTGGATAGGCTGAAACATATAAAAAGTAACATATATGTAAGTTTTTTTTATTTCTCTTTATTTCTAAGTGAACAGTCTGCATCTAACAGCAGAGTTAGGAGATCTATCAGCGTTTAAACTCCTTTCAAGATTTCTGTAAATTATCCAATGAAAATAATTTTCAATTTTTTTTGTGATTTCCTGTGAGAAAGAGACACGAACTGCATCTGCTGAATTTAGCTTGCCCGTGTAGAACTACATCACACAATTCCACCCTTCGCGATTTACGAATGAGGACCACAGATTTTCCGGCGTAACATGCAAATTGTCACGGATCGCTTCCCACAGATTGGAAATATGTAAATTGGCGACAGATACGTCCTCGCTGAATTACTTACTTTCATTGTAATTCGAATAATTCACTTGTCGAGAGAGACAGCCTTTTTTGTATTCTCTGGCGGCCTGGACAGTATTCACATGTTCACATTATGAAGATGGTACCATGACATGATAAACGATATATTGTTGTTCCTTCTGACGTCGGATGTTAAAGGTAATGAACGATGCTAAATTACGTGTATCTCACGAAAACACAAAGAGACAGTTATCACATTCCTTACAGACTGGATAGCTGATGGATTCGTGATAATAATCGCGGAACAGTCATACAGACGAGGAATGAAGGGTATCGTCCTGTAGTGTAGGCCAAAACACACATAATCACCAGTCTGCGAAAGATGTAGCAGAAGTCATAGATTATCATCTAGATGTCGAAATAATAAGTGAATTTTGGAGATCAGGCTATGTAAATGGGCCTAGGTCCATTACTGTTAGTTATACAAGAACACATATAACTTTATTCCACAAACCTGTGCACAGGTTTCTCTTTAAAACAACAAATATCAATTCACGGCTGAGGGCCCAAGTAACTTCTCCAGAATAAGTTTAAATGATTGCTTTTAAAACACCTGGATTTAGATTAACGACTGAAGGTCTTACTTAAGTAAACTTTCATTACTTTCTCGGCTAAAGGCCGAAATAATATTTTAGATCAGATAAGGAAATTCTTTAAAAGCCAAGCATTTACAAATGCCTGCTAAAAGTCATATTAAGAAAAATTCAAGTTAAATCTTCGGCTGAAAGCCCGATAAAATTTTTTCTTTACGTGATAAAAGAGAGGCTTTAAAGATAAGCTTTTACACCGTACAAACAGAAAAATATCTTAAGAAAATTTGAAGTATCATGTCGGCTGAAGGCCCAAATAATTACTCAAGAATAATTAAAGACAACCTTAAGATAAACATTTCCAGAACAAGGCTGAAGGCCGTTTCCATAATTCAAGATAATTAAACAGAAACCTTACAGACAAGTATTTACATATTAAAGCCACAGATTCTGAAACAAATGCGGCTAAAGGCCTAAATCCTGAGCAAGAAGAATTTTAAATGAAACACGGCTGACTGTCTGATCTTAAAATAGTTGTAATAAGTTTCGGCTGAAGGTCATATGCTAAACATAAAACAGACGATATTAATACACGGCTGAAGGCCTGGCACAGTACCTGCGACCAAATAAAATGAGAATCACAAACAACTAACAGTGGTGCTCAGAATCTTTCCAAGGGTCGGCCTGGGGAGGAAGCTCTAAACACAGTTTAGGTGAGACAGGCAGCCAAGCGTAACACTAAATAATTGGGTGGCAACACTACCCAGGGACGGCTGAAGAACCGAACAACACCCTAATCAATTCCCTTCCGCCGACAAACGGCACAACAACCGAAAACGTCAGCTGGGGCGAAGATACCAGCAGATATATTGCCGTCTAAATACAGCCGACGCATAACAAGCACTGAAATATATGAAAAAACACAAAGGCTGTGGAACTACACGCTATGTTGGACAGCATCAACATGTCGAGGAAACGCACACTCGCTGCTCTGACGCAACTGATCGACTGGCTACTCCAGTACACAGCCAGCATCTCGTGGTCGTGCGGTAGCGTTCTCGCTTCCCACGCCCGGGTTCCCGGGTTCGATTCCCGGCGGGGTCAGGGATTTTCTCTGCCTCGTGAAGGCTGGGTGTTGTGTGCTGTCCTTAGGTTAGTTAGGTTTAAGTAGTTCTAAGTTCTAGGGGACTGATGACCATAGATGTTAAGTCCCATAGTGCTCAGAGCCATTTTTTGAACCAGTACACAGACAGCACTCATCTGCCCAGTGGAAAGCAGAAGCTACACACAATTGCACGTAAATTCTTGCACCAAGAACTCCGACAATCCTAAAACCAATCACCGTGGAACCACAAGGAGAAACACCAACGCGACACACGCAGTTTCCATAAGCGGTCGGCAACGGTCGGGCGAGTCTCGGCTGTCCGGAGGTCACTGCAGCTACAACACGCCCACCAACTCGATGGCCCTTCGGAACTCGGAGACAGGCGATCCGGGCACACTGGCTCGGACCTACCCACGCAGAGGTAACTCTTGCCCGTCGGCGACGACATCTCTGCACGAGGGAGGAACCGACCCACGTCCGGCAAGATGACCAACTGACGAGGCCCAGAAACGGTCAAAAGACCAAATATACGTCGCCCAATGAGATGATCAACCGAACGACGAACCGACGGTCTTTCCTGCTCCAATCTGCTTCTGGCGGACAGTTCATGTGTGTGGCCAGTGGTCGGCAAGTACTGGCTGTCCGCGCTCCGTCGCCTACTGCTGCACCGTCCCCGACCACTGCACCACTCCGGACTGAAGGCTAAACACACGACGATCCGGAAATACTAACGGTCGCTCTAGAGTTGGTACGTCAGTGCCATTATCGATAAGCACTGCTGCTGCCACTCAGGGGCAAGAAAACCAGCAACCTAGTGACGCCAGTAAAGCGAATTATAAGAAAAACGAGGCGATAGAACCACAATAAGAATATGACGAGCAAAAAACGGCATGACTGCGAACCGCGCACGGCTCAGTTGTAACCTATATACACTATACGACAACAAAAAGCAGAAAAAGCACAACGAATGAGTTATCAAAATGGGATAGAAATCAGTAGTACGATGTACTTTTTTTTTTTTTTTTTTTTTTTTTTGTCATCAGTCTACTGACTGGTTTGATGCGGCCCGCCACGAATTCCTTTCCTGTGCTAACCTCTTCATCTCAGAGTAGCACTTGCAACCTACGTCCTCAATTATTTGCTTGACGTATTCCAATCTCTGTCTTCCTCTACAGTTTTTGCCCTCTATAGCTCCCGCTAGTACCATGGAAGTCATTCCCTCATGTCTTAGCAGATGTCCTATCATCCTGTCCCTTCTCCTTATCAGTGTTTTCCACATATTCCTTTCCTCTCCGATTCTGCGTAGAACCTCCTCATACCTTACCTTATCAGTCCACCTAATTATCAACATTCGTCTATAGCACCACATCTGAAATGCTTCGATTCTCTTCTGTTCCGGTTTTCCCACAGTCCATGTTTCACTACCATACAATGCTGTACTCCAGACGTACATCCTCAGAAATTTCTTCCTAAAATTAAAGCCGGTTTTTGATATTAGTAGACTTCTCTCAGTCATAGCGAGTCTGCTTTTGATGTACTTCTTGCTCCGTCCGTCATTGGTTATTTTACTGCCTAGGTAGCAGAATTCCTTAACTTCATTGACTTCGTGACCATCGATACTGATGATAAGTTTCTCGCTGTTCTCATTTCTACTACTTCTCATTACTTTCGTCTTTCTCCGATTTACTCTCGAACCATACTGTGTACTCATTAGACTGTTCACTCCGTTCAGCAGATCATTTAATTCTTCTTCACTTTCACTCAGGATAGCAATGTCATCAGCAAATCGTATCATTGGTATCCTTTCACCTTGTATTTTAGTTCCACTCCTGAACCTTTCTTTTATTTCCATCATTGCTTCCTCGATGTACAGATTGAAGAGTAGTGGCGAAAGGCTACAGCCTTGTCTTACACCCTTCTTAATACGAGCATTTCGTTCTTGATCGTCCACTCTTATTATTCCCTCTTGGTTGTTGTACATATTGTATATGACCCGTCTCTCCCTATAGCTTACCCCTATTCATTTCAGAACCTCGAACAGCTTGCACCATTTTATATTGTCGAACGCATTTTCCAGGTCGACAAATCCTATGGAAGTGTCTTGATTTTTCTTTAGCCTTACTTCCATTATTAGCCGTAACGTCAGAATTGCCTCTCTCGTCCCTTTACTTTTCCTAAAGCCAAACTGATCGTCACCTAGCGCAATCTCAATTTTCTTTTCCAGTCTTCTGTATATTATTCTTGTAAGCAGGTTCGATGCATGAGCTGTTAAGCTGATTGTACGATAATTCTCGCACTTATCAGCTCTTGCCGTCATCGGAATTGTGTGGATCATGCTTATCCAAAAGTCAGATGGTATATCGCCAGACTCATATATTCTAGACACCAACGTGAATAGTCGTTTTGTTGCCACTTCCCCCAATGATTTTAGAAATTCTGATGGAATGTTATCTATCCCTTCTGCCTTATTTGACCGTAAGTCCTCCAAAGCTCTTTTAAATTCCGATTCTAATACTGGATCCCCTATCACTTCTAAATCGACTCCTGTTTCTTCTTCTATCACATCAGACAAATCTTCACCCTCATAGAGGCTTTCAATCTATTCTTTCCACCTCTGCATTTAACAGTGGACTTCCCGTTGCACTCTTAATGTTACCACCGTTGCTTTTAATGTCACCAAAGGTTGTTTTGACTTTCCTGTATGCTGAGTCTGTCCTTCCGACAATCATATCTTTTTCGATGTCTTCACATTATTCCTGCAGCCATGTCATCTTAGCTTCCCTGCACTTTCTAGTTATTTCATTCCTCAGCGACTTGTATTTCTGTATTCCTGATTTTCCCGGAACATGTTTGTACTTCCTCCTTTCATCAATCAACTGAAGTATTTCTTCTGTTACCCATGGTTTGTTCTCAGCTACCTTCTTTGTACCTATGATTTCCTTCCCAACTTCTGTGATGGCCCTTTTTAGAGATGTCCATTCCTCTTCAACTGTACTGCCTACTGCGCTATTCCTTACTGCTGTATCTATAACGTCAGAGAACTTCAAACGTATCTCGTCATTCCTTAGTACTTCCGTATCCCACTTCTTTGCGTATTGATTCCTCCTGACTCTTCCTGACTTTATGATATACATGTACAAACGATTATAAATTACAGATTCAGAAAAAAAATGTGTGATCTATTCAAGAGGAAGAGCTTCAGAAGCTGAGAAAGTCACTATTTCGTTCACTTCTGACCACTAAGCAAGCAGTTAGTCAGCGTGGCTCTGATTGATCGAGTTGTTGGACGTCCTCCTGATAGATATTACTCTCAATACTGTCCATTTGGCGTGTTAGATCGTCAAAATGTGCAGGTGGTTGGAGGGCGCTTGCTCCAAACATTCTCAATTAGCTACGATCCCGTGCCCTTGCTGGCCAAGGTAGGGTTTCGCAAGCACGAATGCAGGCAATAGAAACCCTCGACTAATGTGGGAGAGCATTGTCTTATCAAGCTGGAATCCCACTTCTGTCGGGGGCGTCTCCAGACTGGCCTCCGCTGGTCGTCGGGGCTCAGTTCGAAGCGAGACTCTCCCTGGAGACAATTCTACTGCAGTTAATAAGATTCCAGGCAGAAGACGAGTCTGGACAGCGTTGAGACACCTGTATGAGTGTCACCCACCATACAACCCGACAACCAGGAGTGATGTTTAGGGTGCCACTTCATCTGACGGCAGGACTCCTTTGACTGTCATCCGTGGTACGCTTATGATACAATGGTACGTAAACGATATTCTACGTCTCATTTCGTTACCCTTCATGGTACGTCATCGTGGTCTTACATTTCAGCAAAATAATTCACGCGCGCACACGGCGAGAGTGTCTATTGCTTGTGTTCGCGCTTGACAAACCCTGCCTTGCCCACGAGGTCGCTGGATCTCTCCCCAGCTGAGACGTTTGTAGCTTTACGGGTAGTGCCCTCCAATCAACTTCTTGTCTTGACTATCCAGCCCGCCGATTGGGCTGAATGTGACACAGCACCTCACAGGAGAACAAAGAACGTCAGTGCGAAGTCGCATAACAAGCTTTCCTAGGAGTTAGAAGTAGACCAACACATTATTGACATGCTCGTTTGCTATTCAATAAATCATCCATTTTCTCTGAAATTGTAATAACTTTTTGCATGTACATGCACATCACATCCACCTATTTCTGTCCCATGCGGATAAATCCTTCATGGTGCGTCGTTTTTTTTTCTTTTCCTTAGGATGGATTATAAAAAATACGCATCCTTCGTCGTGTGGTTTATTAGACAATTTATTATGAATCATTTTCCCACCAACCTCCATTGGGCAGTCCTGTTCTCCAGATTGATCAAGTTCCCAGTGTTGGTGAGCATAACGATAGTGTGTGTCTATGTGTGTGTGTGTGTGTGTGTGTGTGTGTGTGTGTGTGTGTGGGAGGGGGGTGCGGAGTGGAGTGGAGGAGCTTTGTAAACGATCTCGCAGCTGCCAGTTACGTGCAGTTTCGGTAATCATTTCATATATACACTTTACAACTACACCGTTGTTTACCTTTTCTTCATCTCATTTTCTATTGGCTAAAATGGTTCAAATGGCTCTGAGCACTATGGGACTCAACTGCTGTGGTCATAAGTCCCCTAGAACTTAGAACTACTTAAACCTAACTAACCTAAGGACAGCACACAACACCCAGCCATCACTAGACAGAGAAAATCCCTGACCCCGCCGGGAATCGAACCCGGGAACCCGGGCGTGGGAAGCGAGAACGCTACCGCACGACCACGAGATGCGGGCTCTCATTTTCTATTCCAATTCACACATACCAGTGCTACGCTTCTCATCGTAGCATCATTGAGAGATGTTAGAGGAGCTACCTTGCGAAGCATTGAAGGTTTCTCAGTGTCTCAGTATATAAGACGATATACAATACTGTGTTGTTACATGTGATAGTAATTAAGTGCCTTATTCTCAGACACGAACGATTCGTTAATATCCATAATACATAGTTTACAATGGGGCAAAGAGTGAAAAGTTCATCTGTTCTTGTTCCACCTCAGTTTGAGAGTTTAGACCCCCCCAGGAAACGATAGATGTACACACTCTCGCTGAAAGTAGTGAAACCAGCTTGAATTCTTGTCAGTGACGTCATTGGCGCAATAGTCTCTCTCCACAAACAACTGCCAGCTCTTCTGTTGGTTGACCAAGATAGCCAGAGTGTGCACAAAATAACTTGTCCTGTTTCTGTGCAGATGACGCAGTAGATGGAGGGACAACGGTATGTGTGCATGCACTAAAACTTGACTTTTCAGCTGGTTGTATCTCAAGTTCTACTGATCGTAGTGGTAAAGCTTCGAGCGTTCTGAATAGCCCTTGGTAACAACGAGTATACTTTACCTATCCTACAGTACAGGGTGAAAATTTAAACAATACGTTCTCAGTCCAGGCAAGGAAAGTACAGCAAGTCATTTCTCTCTTTTGCATTACGTGTAGTCTAGATCGGACCTTTGCCAGCTATTTGTTCGTAGACCGTTCTTAAGAAAACCCCGAACATCCAAGATTTTTGGGTAGTGGTGAAGCCCACTTTTAAATTTCTGTTCATGGCAAATCGTGGAAAGTTTTACCATATTTGCTTAAAACCATGTTCTTGGGTAACCTGGAAACTTTTTTTCGATATCATTCTCGGTTACCGAACCCAGAGGTTTAAAATTACCATACTTATGCACCTAATATCTGGTCTGAGGCATAAATGTAGGTTTAATTGATGTAATGAACATATAGTAAGGATTCCATGGTCACTGCAAGGGTTCTGAGGTGTCCAAGCTATGCTTTTAATCTACATTTTTCGCCAGTAAAACATGTTGACCCTTGTCTGTAGACAACAGACACTTCTATACAAATATGCGGTAACAAAGATTGCACTAAAAGTGGTCTTAAGTGCCTGAAAGTAAATAACTTTACTGCCAAAAATTATATAAACTGGAAAGACGTGTTCGATGAACTGCAACGGATGAGCAAAGGAACAACAAAACATGTAAAGTAAACGGTTTTTTAAACCTTACATTATCCATTCTTATTTATTATTTTCATATGTCTAAGGATGTAATAGTTACGAAGTATGTAAATAACCTGCAAAACTTTGCAGACCTATGGAATTCAATATACACTACTGGCCATTAAAATTGCTAAACCAAGAAGCAATGCAGATGATAAACGGGTGTTTATTTGACAAATATATTATACTAGAACTAACATGTGAGTACATTTTCACGCAATTTGGGTGCATAGATCCTGAGAAATCAGTACCAAAAACAACCACCTCTGGTCGTAATGACGGCCTTGGTACGACTGGGCATTGGGTCAAACAGAGCTTGGATGGCGTGTACAGGTACTGCTGCCCATGCAGCTTCACACGATACCACAGTTCATCAAGAACAGGACTGGCGTACTGTGACGAGCCAGTTGCTCGGCCACCATTGACCAGACGTTTTCAATTGGTGAGAGATCTGGAGAATGTACTGGCCAGGGCAGCAGTCGAACATTTTCTATATCTAGAAAGGCCCATACAGGACCTGCAACATGCGGCCGTGCATTATCTTGCTGAAATGTAGGGTTTCGGAGGGATCGAATGAAGGGTAGAGCCACGGGTCGTAACACATCTGAAATGTAACGTCCACAGCGTGAATGCGAATAAGAGGTGACCGAGACGTGTAACCAATGGCACTCCATACCATCACGTTGGGTGATGCGCCGGTATGGCGATGACGAATACACGCTTCCAATGTGCGTTCACAGTGATGTCGCCAAACACGGATGTGACCATCATTATGCTGTAAACAGAACCTGGATTCATCCGAAAAAATGACGTTTTGCCATTCGTGCACCCAGGTCGTCGTTGAGTACACCATCGCAGGCGTTCCAGTCTGTGATGCAGCGTCAAGGGTAACCGCAGCCGTGGTCTCCGAGCTGATAGTCCAGGCTGCTGCAAACGTCGTCGAACTGTTCGTTCAGATGGTTGTTGTATTGCAAACGTCCCCATCTGTTAACTCAGGGATCGAGACGTGGCTGTACGATCCGTTAGAGCCATGCGGATAAAATGCCTGTCATCTCGACTGCTAGTGGTACGAGGCCGTAGGGATCCAGCACAGCATTCCGTATTACCCTCCTGAACCCACCGATTCCATATTCTGCTAACAGTCATTGGATCCCGACCAACGCGAGCAGCAAAGTCACTATACGATAAACCATAATCACGTTAGGCTACAATCCGACCTTCATCAAAGTCGGAAACGTGATGGTACGCATTTCTCCTCCTTACACGAGGCATCACAACAACGTTTCACCAGGCAACGCCGGTCAACTGCTGTTTCTGTATGAGAAATCGGTTGGAAACTTTCCTCATGTCATCACGTCGTAGGTGTCGCCACCGGTGCCAAACTTGTGTGAATGCTCTGAAAAGCTAATCATTTTCATATCACAGCATCTTCTTCCTGTCGGTTAAATTTCGCGTCTGTAGCACGTCATCTTCGTCGTGTAGCAATTTTAATTGCCAGTAATGTATATAAGCAGCACGTTCTGCCATAACACTGAAAAGAAGAAACCAGCTAAAAAGTACGCTTGTTGGAGCACAAAAAGGCGAGTACTTTGCTCTTTAAAAGACTATGAAACATAAATGAGGAACCAGCTTCCTAAATATTTTTTTGCCGTAACAAGAGTAGCAGAGGCACAATGCCAGTGGAAGAGAGGGGAGACAGTGGCAGTGGGAGAGAGAGAGAGAGAGGAGGCAGTAGTACTGAGAGAGAGAAAGTGGCAGTGTGGGGAAAGAGAGAGACGAATGAACACAAAAGCACAGGGAGGCAAAGAGAGAGGAGCTGTTGATGATAAGTGAGAGACATTGTCATAGAAGAGAAAGAGACGTGGATATTGATGGATGCAGTGGAAGGAAAAGGGAAAAGAGAAAGTGCAATTGAAAAATGGAGATGAGTGAAGACCATATATGGGCTTGGGATATATGGACCCTACCCGACCGACGAACGTTATCATGTTCGTACAGGGGAGGGCACATTTTGTTCCGATATTTTAAACATGTGGTTACAGGGCAAAAAGTAAATCGGACACCACCCCAGATTTTTTTGAACTGCCATTATACGGTGGAAAAAGTCGCAGTGGAAAAGTAACACGAAAAGAGACAGTATAAGTAAGAGTGGAAATAGTGGGTGTGGGCATCTGTACGTCAATCCAGTGAGAGAAAAAGGAGACTGTCGGAGGGACAGATATAAAAAAACGTCAGTGAGAGACAGATGTTGGGTATGAATGCATAACTGCAAAGAAAGAGTGAGGAGACGCACGTAGAATGTTGTATGTTCAAAGAGGAAGGTGGAATCACGATTGTGGCAGCCGATGCCTCACTTTTGTGTCAAACTCGTGGTAAAGAGTTACATGTGCGCCTTTTTTGCGCACCCCAGCAGAATTTTTCCGCTGATTATGCGTTTATGTATAACAAATGATTTACTGAAGCTAAACGAGTTACGCATTTACATAATTACTGTGCAATTCATGTTCATTTAACCACTGTGAAAGTTTTTCTCTACTGTTCCAAGCTCAAGAGGGTGTTGGATATCTTCTTCTTTTTCTTGTTCCTTGGTACTACAGTTTGTGCGGGGTTGGCATTCTTACAATCGGATTTTTGGCATGGTTAATTTAAAGGTGTGGCCGGATGCTCTTCCTGCCGCCAGCCCATAACGCCTGCGAAGGAATCAGTCTACCCCATCTGTCTGCATCTAGCGTAAATCATGAAGTAATGCGAACGTGTTTCAAATGTCTGTAAGTCGTGTAACATAGGCGGGATGTGGAGTTCAGCTCGGTATTCACCTAGTGCGATGTGGAAAACTGCCTAATAACCACATACAGCCTAGCCGGCACACCGGCCCACAATGATAATGCGCCGAGCGAATTCGATCCGGGCCAGCGTGCCTACTCGAGTCCAGAAAGCAGCGCATTAGCGTTCTCGGCTAACCTGGCGGATACGAGGGTGAAGGAAATGCGAACAGTTAAATCATACCGTGTGGTCTCTGTTTTCTCTTATTGAATTACTGTGATCATTTCCCCATATGTGGATTGGCGTCATCAAAATATTTTCGCATTCAGTGGACAAAGTCGATAAATGAAATTTTGTGAAAAGATCTCACCGCAACGAAATACGCCTTTGTTTTAATGACTGCAACCCGAACTCATATATTATTCCCCTCAATCTCTCTCTCACCTATTTGCGGCTAAAGATAAACGATATGTTCTTCCTTTAGATTATTGTGACCTCCGTCAATCCCACCTGGTACGGATCCCGTACAGCGTGTCAGTACTCAAGAAAACGACGGATAGAATAGTGCAGGCACTATCTTTAGAAGACCTATTCCACTTTCTAGGACTTCTGCCAATAACATGCAGTCTGTGTTGATAGTTGAGAAAAAAATTGGAGACTGCAAAATTGTATGATAAGGATTGGAAATACGGAGCCTATACATTAAAAACGCACCTGATACAGTTGTTACACCGAATGGTTAACATTAAATAAAATTACTCTGTACCTTCGTCCCTTTCTCTCACTATACTAACTCCAATGCCCAACACAATTAAAGGACCACTTTTACGATACACCGTAACTGTCTCGCACTGCGACGTATAGGTAAGTAATTTGGCTCAAGGAAGCCTACAACCCTCCTGTGTAATGGTGGAAAAGTGTGGCACCCTGCGAATTTACTCACGGGCACGGAGGCGCTTCTAATACCAAGGATCTGATCCTTGCGAAAAAAGGGGGCAGAGCTCAGAAGTTTATGTTAGACATAAGGGAGGTTAATAATGTCACACTGGCATAAAACTTCACCACAATTCTGACTACGTAACCTTGGACTTCTAACACGAAGGGGAAGTTGTCGCAGTTCCTTTTACCCACATTTGATCCTTTCTTTTGACGCCTATACGATAGAGGTCGAAACTGCCACGCCCAGCGTTGAAATCAGAGATTTTTTTTTCAGACGAACCGACACATGAAATCGACAGTAAAAGGTCTTAAGGGGTGGAATAAAAGGCTTCAAAGGAAACACTGCTCCCCTTGGGGCGTTGATTCCACACACTGTGCGCTCGGAAGCGACAGTTCTGTTGAGCTACACACCAACGTGAATAGTCGTTTTGTTGCCACTTCCTCCAATGATTTTAGAAATTCTGATGGAATGTTATCTATCCCTTCTGCCTTATTTGATCGTAATTCCTCCAAAGCTCTTTTAAATTCCGATTCTAATACTGGATCCCCTATCTCTTCTAAATCGATTCCTGTTTCTTCTTCTATCACATCAGACAAATCTTCATCCTCATAGAGGCTTTCAATGTATTCTTTCCACCTATCTGCTCTCTCCTCTGCATTTAACAGTGGAATTCCCGTAGCACTCTTAATGTTAACGTTGCTTTTAATGTCACCAAAGGTTGTTTTGACTTTACTGTATGCTGAGTCTGTCCTTCCCACACTGACCCCTACTATATCTAGATTGAGCCTCTGCATTTCCCTTTTCAGATTTTCTAGTTTCCCTACCACGTTCAAGCTTCTGACGTTCCACGCCCTGACTCGTAGAACGTTATCCTTTCGTAGATTATTCAATCTTTTTCTCATGGTAACCTCCCACTAGGCAGTCCCCTCCCGGAGATCCGAATGGGGGACTACTCCGGAATCTTTTGCCAATGGAGAGATCATCATGACACTTCTTAAATTACAGGCCACATGTCCTGTGGATACACGTTACGTGTCTTTAATGCACTGGTTTCCATTGCCTTCTGCATCCTCATGTCGTTGATCATTGCTGATTCTTTCGCCTTTAGGGGCAATATCCCACCCCTAGGACAAGAGAGTGCCCTGAACCTCTATCCGCTCCTCCGCCCTCTTTGACAAGGCCGTTGGCAGAATGAGGCTGACTTCTTATGCCGGAAGTCTTCGGCCGCCAATGCTGATTATTTATCAAAATTTAGGCAGTGGCGGGGATCGAACCCGGGACCGAAGACGTATTTGATTATGAATCAAAGACGCTACCCCACCCCTAGACCACGGGCAAACAGCGGACAGAGCAGCAGTCGCAACGGCCGGCGCTTGCAAGTCAGCATGTTGTGGAGAATCCATCGTCCTTCGCACATAAGCGGAAGCTGTCGATTCAGCCGTCAGGGCATCGCCCGACTGGCTCACGTGTTTATCAGTTGTCACATGTGATCAAAGATCCTCGCCTACGTTCCAAGAGCCAATGACCGACGTTAAGAAGATTCTTCGAGAAGCTTTTCAACGTGACACAAGAGGTAATGACCGTGAAGTCGTTCACCTCCAGTGAACTGAAGTGAATAAATACGCGAGACACATTGGGGCCGAGAAGAAGAGTAGTTTTCAGTTCAGTTTCGGAGCTGAAGACCATCATGCCGGAAGAGACTACATCGTATACAGGAGCACCAAGACCGCCGCTGTAATGGAATAGCAAGCAGCAGCCTCGCCGCCAGAAGTCAGAAGGTATTTGATTGTTACGTACCCGGGTGACTCGCGAGGACGAGAAGGAGACGGCCTGACATCAGCAGTCACCTGTGAGCTGGGATGAAGATCTGTCAGCCGAAGACTGGCAAGCTGGAGTCCGTTGTTCGAGTCCGGGACACTGGCCTTCCCCCGCCGCGCCGCTCCGCTGGCCGACGCACAACACTAACACACGCGGCCACTTAGAGAAGGGAAACACTGGGACGCCACATCCAAGGTATCACCATCCGATTCAAGACTTCGTTCTCAACAATTAAAGGGCCGTTTCACGATGCGCCTCTCCAGTCAACTGAGCGAGACGGCGACACGAGAGACATACCGCCAGGCGTAATCTGACGCCCCCGCTGCCGTAGCAGAAGGCTTCGAAATTGACACAGCTGCCGCTCTACCCAGCCAGAACATCCAGTAAGGAAACAGTTGTACAACACTTTCAATAAAAGTTATCTTTTGTAAAAATGATGTTTCTTTCTACCTCATACCCGAGCCAAGGAAGAACCACCCTGCCCACATGGTGTTAAGAGAGAAAAAGTAATTATTTAGTGTTTTTCATCCGGACATAATGCTTTAGAATCAAATGCCCTTTGCAGTAATGCGCATCCTGGCAATTGACTAGCATCAAAAGAGAAAACCCAGTTACATTTAGTGTCCGAAGTGTTACAGTTCGCAATGCGATGAGAAACACAACGACGTTCTTGGCAATCTTTGGCGCTGTCGACAGCCTTCGAATGATTGGCACTTGTCTAAGTATATTGCGGGCAAGCAACGCGACAGAACGTGATCTCACCCTTTTGGGGCGTTTTGCGACTCGATTTTTTTGTGTGGAAGTGCTAGGGAGCGTCAAAACCATTTGACGAAATTTTAACGCAGCCCATAGCAGCGACGGCGGGTATGTGTTTTCAGCCAACCTCTTTTGTGCCCTCCTGTGACGTGATCAGGGAGGTGTGCGACAGTGACTCACGCGTGTATAAAATGGCAAATGTTCCTTCTAAGACCTTCTAATTCGACAATACACTTGGTGCCATAGCTCCCTACCTTTTCCCCCTCTTTTGGGTGCTGTAAGAATTTAGAGGAAGCGTGACGACCTTCCGATTGTGTAATACATCCATGGCGGCGTTGGTCATAATAGTGATGAAATTTGGTGGCAACCCACCTGGACTTTCGAACCTTGGCCATTTCTTGGCATATATCGACACACTGATGTTTGAAGCGTCGCCGAGGGTGACGTCGCGTGATGCAAAGCTTTTGGTGCTTCACACAGGAAGGTTGTAGGCACCTTTGAGACAAATTTAAAAATTATATCTAGCCATGGGAGACAACTACGCGTTTTCGAATAGGTTGTCCTTTAACGGTGTTGCGTAACTATATGTAGGCCTATAGAAATTACTCGTGATGGAAAGCAAAACGTGCCACAGTTTTAGAAAGACAAAGAAATTCTTGATTTCAGAAGAGTTGTATTTAATCTGAATGAATAAAATACGACAGCACTTTATGTTGTACAGCAAAGCCAACGACTGGACTTGGGTATCCGTACTAGATGCCATGCTGGTAACCAATTAATTAAACCATTCTTCTCCATTTTAATAATATATTTTACTGCACAGCAATGTCTTGTTCGACAACGTGTTATAAGTTTATATCTTCAACCTTCTCTACCGATTTTATGATTGCCCAAGGCGACAGTGAGACGGAATTTACATTTCATTCCCACTGTAGACGAGTAAATTTGGGCCAGGTTATTTTGATACAACGTCTTTAAAATTTTAAATATTGGTCAGAATGGTAGCGGTGACCTCCCTGGTTTCTAGAGGAAAGGCAGGGATACTTTTCTGGAAAGAAGTTGTTGGTTAGAACCAGTCAGGAAGTGGGGACCAATCAGATCCGTAGGGTTCCCTCAGAACTGGGTTGTAGGAACAGCTGTTTCAGGTGTTAACAGAAAAGAGTGTGTGTAACAATCTGCTATTTCTTCGCTGGAACCGAGCTTTAAATAGGAACCAGAAGGGTGATGCAGCCTCATTTCGTCGGGGTCTAGGGACAGTCAAAACGTACAGCCCGCATAGTCAATGTTTGCAGAGAAACTCGCCACGCTGGTTCTAAGGCTTCACGCACTAATGGGAATACTGACAGCCTCTGACTATCGAGTGTTTTTACTGTTCACGAGACGTAAATTATCTATGTGTCTCAACAGGATCGGAAGACGAACGCCCGCCGTCTTCTGTATCACAAAGCGAGATGTTACAGCTTACAGGGTACGTACGAAACCGATATGCTCCACAATTGTTTCTCCCTGCCAATGCTTCTCTCTCTCGATCGTTTAAACCCTACAGAACCTGCCTCAATACTATTTTGAGATTTTTACTTACGATTGATGCCTGATCGTATGTGAAAAATGGTAATGAATACTAGTGCGCCCTTTTTCTCCAGACTTTAGTGCTTAACTCTTTAGTGCTGGTGTGGGGTGCCCCTATTACGAGATTCAGGTTTCATAACTGTCTAAAAAATTTGTACGGGTTCTAATAATTATGTAAATAATTAAATAAGAATGAACTAAATATTGGCTATCAGTTGCCATAAGAGTACAATGTGTGTTCAGGGCACCCAGCACCAGTGCCAGTATAACAAAATAGGCTGTATAAGCTTTTTAAAAAAACTGCCGCCGCGCTACTATGGCATTTAATGTTATATTAAATGAAGCCACTGGTGTCCATACCATTATTCTAACTGCTTTCCAAGTGAAGTAAAAGAAATGGGGTTTTCTCTCACTTTATGTAACAACACAATCTCCTGTGTGTGTGTGTGTGTGCGTGTGTGTGTTCATGTGTGTGTGTGAGTGTGTGTGTGTTCGTGTGTGTGTGTGTGTGTGTATGAAGAAGTTGAAGCAGACGAAATATATGATAAATCGGATTCAGAATCGTCCTACGAATTCGAAGAACTGTAACATGAAATTGACACAGAAGCGAATAGTGATAAGAATGAAATGAGTTTGGCAAATAACTCTTTCTACCCGTGAAAAGGCACCCGACCGCGCCTTGAATTAATCATGCTAAATCCGTTAATAATCATACTGAACCTGCGCCGATTCGGGACAAAAGTAAAAGACAAAAATAAGATACATCTTCATTTCACATTTTATTTCACCTGATGTGATTTGATTCGGGCTCCTCCCGTTCTTATGACTATGGCAAGTCCTTTAATGTTCACCTACACACTCATAACAAGATTTCGTTATTCGGTGTTGATACTGCTTCTTTCACGCGTTCAAATCGGATCAGTAGGATCTAATCAAATGCTTTCAAGGTTACTCCGTGCGGCATCCCCTTTCTTGCGTTCAGCTAGTTAGGAGAAATGAAGGGCGGACCAGGTCCAGCATCAGAAAATGCTCGCCTCACGGTCTTCCTCATTTTGCTGTGTTCCGGACGCTTGGCGTAATTTGACAAAATCTCCATGTGCATAAAATAGTTGGGTTAATTGTGTTAGTGATCGTCGAAGAAGGGCGGCGAAAATCGCGAAGAAGATTCTGGACTAATCGATGGCTTGTCATTTAGTTTTTGACTGACAGCAATATATATACAAGGAATATTTTTCATTTACTATATAGAAAGGTACAATATAATGTGGAAGCTATGATCCATAGCAAAGAAATTACCTTCGTGTTAGAGGGCAAGGAAAGTCACACTGTTTTGATGACTGAGGACGACACTGGAATTTCAGATCCTGTTCTGTGATTGATAACATTGTGCAGAATATAATGAAGAAATGGTAGATGATAATAAAGAGGCAAAACGTGACATAGACCGTCTCTATGAACAAAAAGCGTTTCCAAATTTGAAACACAGAGAGATCTGCATAAATCGTAAACACAAACGGCCGCTTCTTGGACGGGAAATGAAAAGTTGTTAGTTACTTCCAACGATATATCACATAAATTTAAAATTGCCGTGGACAAATCCGTACCCATATATTAGTTGGATATAAAGAAATGGGCTTTACGAGAGTTAGATGATGATAATTCATCGCAAGATTTGTTGAAGGTATCCTCAAAATGAGTTCATAACATTAACGTAAGACACAAAACTGTTTAAAGAAAACTTTATAAATCCATCGCTCAAGCGGAAACAATGAATAAAGAGGGACTGAGGGAAAAAGCTTAGGAATTTATGGGGACTATGAAATCGAAAATTGTATTCGTTGGAGAGACCAACGAGTATAATTGTGACCAGTCAAGTTTTAGTTAGATGCATGCAGGGCTAACACATTGCTTCAGAATAAATTCCACAATTTCAAAATTTAACACGTAATTTTACGATACAGCCTATTATATCTGCAAGCGGAAGTTTAATGTCCCCCTTGCTCATAGTTTTAAATGTAAATGATGGCGAGTTCGGACCAAAAATTTAACAAGATTTGCAGAAAGCAGGTAATGCGTTCGCTTTTAATCCGGTAAAATTGCAGAGCTCATAAGAAATAAGTTTATATAGCTAATAAAAACATGACTCTGTCCTGTGCTTATATTAATTCAGAGGGAAAAATGAAAAAAGATCTCAAAATCATTGACAAACGTGAAGAAAGGGCAATATTTTAACGATTCCTTTCGGAATGATCGATGTGGTTGAACCATTAGACACATATACTTTTAGACCACGGAAAAATTTCTTGAAGCATGTTTGAGATGTAATTACATTGCATAATTACAATGTTAACTTGCATTTCAGTAATAGTATTTTAAAAATCCAATCCCTCTTTCAAAGTCAATTTGGTTCCCCGCGATTAATGAAATTTCTTTAAATATGCAAGAAGCAAGAGTGGTTACGTTAAAGACAAACCACTTAAATGCGAGACTTCTGTTCACATTTGCTTTAAAAACTATGTTAATGTTTGTGACTCGTATCACAAAAATGCAGTTGTCCAATGTACTTGGTGCTCAAAATCAAAGTACATTAATAATTTGTGGGACCCAAACAATTCAGACTTGCTCATTACATTATAGATTTACAATACTGTACATATAAACAGAAAATGTTACTACCTGAAAGCAACAATCATATGCTAAATGTAAAAAGAAAACATAAATACATCAAGATATTTTATATATCACTCAAGTAAAAGAAAATTGTATGTAGAACCATATATGTATTACATGTTGTACATTTAGAATAACCTTTTCTGGAAAGGACTTTTATTACACACCTCCATCATGACAACAGACACTGAAACGTACAGCGACGTACAGATATTTCTGGCTTATTGCTGACTAATATGTCCTTTGAATGCTACTTCGTCATATGTGACTGAATTTGGTACTAACGATGCTATGTGTTTTGCTATTAGTCAAATGTCCAAATGGAAACCAAAATATTCCGGAGGGGGGAGGGAGGGGGTAGATTTCTAAAGATTAACTTTCTCAAAAAAACTGAGTGCATCGTAGTAACGTGTATTGAAAAGCCCTAGATCCTTTACTTGGATCTGTTATCTTTTCAACGAGATTGTGATATATATTAAACTCGGTTTCTTTCAAGGGGTTGTTTCACCCCTTAACGACTGTATCCACACACGTATAAAATTTTTCTCTACACTACAAAATATTCGAAGCTCATCAAAATCTATGAGTATCCCTTCTATAGTTTCACTTTGTGTAGTAGCAGAAGTTATTCGTTAACTTAGTTGAATCTCCGTCACATTTTTTGTTGCAAATCGAACATAGATACAGTGTCTAATGTCACTTCTCACATTAGTAATATCCCTATTCCTGATGTCATATTGACTACCGTCAGTCTGAAGTAACGTACTTCATCACATAGATGTCAAGATCGACATCTTTCAGAGTTTTATTCCAATGGAGGAGAAGATTATTTCGAAGCTTCTCATCATCTTTAAAAAAAATAGCCCAGTTTCAATTAGGACCCTCGCACTGAGAGTTCCGTAAAAACTTAATTAAGTACATAGACAGTCCATCTACTGAGGAATCGAGGATATTGACGATATTGCCTGTTACCGATATCAATACTGGCAGGATATCGGTCCCAGGGATTTCAAGTCTATCGAGAATGTTTTAATATCAAGAGGAAGAAAATACTTTTTTCGTATGATGTAACTACAAACTAACAACCTCGGATTTTACTCTTCACTTGCACTGCGAACCATTGCATCCTGCCAAAATTCATGATTCTACGTCAACGGAAGTATGCTGCAGATCTTTATGAACGAGTATTTGGGTATAAAAATGTATGACATATTTGGCCGTATCATTTGGTCACATTGACTCAGAAGCTTAAAATTTTTACACCACCAAGGGACCATCGACATTAGCATGAAATATAAATTTGAACATGTGCTATTTTGTCTAAAACTGACATGGTGAGACCGTGGCTGTGTACTGTTAATGTAGGTTGATTCTTACAAAGAAGAAAACAGCAACCAGCCACAATTAATACTGCTACTTACTTCAATAAATAGCGCCATAGCGGGTTTAGACCTGACAAGTTCATCATCAGACAGCTATTCACAAGATTTATAAAATGATCTATACGTAATGGTCAGTTTTCGATTTTTATTCTTCCACTATAGCGAAATATTCTTGGTATGTTGGTGTCATCGAAAACTCCGTGCAATTTTGTTGCGAAGTTACAAGTTTGTATTTTTCAAATATTGCAAAATATATGCAGCACTTACATGATTTGTACATCACCATATAGTGCAAATCACAACACACACACACACACACACACACACACACACACACACACACACACACACACACTAAAAAGTATTTGCCACATACAGGACATTTGTTGAGACATCATGGAATACCTTTCATGGTACTAGAGGGGGCTGTAGAGGGGAACAACCGTATAGGAAGGCAGGGATTGGAATACATGCAGCAAATAAGTGAAGATGTTGGTTGCAAGTGCTACCCTGAGGTGGTATTGCCACAGGGAATGAATTCGTGGCCGGCTGAATCAAACCAGTGAGAAGACTGATGACTCAAAATAAAAAAAAATCTTTGAATTGCGTGAAATCTAAACTGCACTATGAACTTCAGAGCCGGTTTAAACCAAATCTTGCAGCCATATTAGTTACTATCTGTAAAGAAATACTGTCGGGTAAAGACGGAACTGATGCAATGGAGAGGAGAAGACACAAAGAGGACGGTGGGGAAATGGACGGAGGAAGAGAAGAGATAGAGGTGGACAGAAACGGCATAGAAGAGGAAATGGATAGAGAAAGGAAAGAGGAGAAAATGGACAGAGATAGCAGGAGGAAGAGATGGGCGGACAGAGGAGATGAGGAGATGGACAAAGACTAGAAAGCGATCTACAGACAAAGGAAAGAGGAGAAGTTCAGCAAGGAAGAGAAAACAGGCATGAGGAGGAGATGGACTGGGAGAGGGCGATGAGCAAACAGATAGACAAAAACGCAGGAGGTGATGGGAAGAAAGAGATGCAGGAGGATACAGACAGGGAATGGAGGATTCAGAGGAGGTGGGGAGAGAGTGATGTGGATGAGATGGCTGATGGTGAAGCAGGAGATGGACAGAGAGAGGGGGAGGTAGACAAGGGTGGAAAGAGAGGAGGTTGCAGAGAAAAACAGAGGGGCCGATTAGATGGACTCAGAGGTGGCAGGAGAGGATGGACAGAGGTGGAAGGCGCATATGGTGAGAGGGGCAGGAGGCAGAGAGAAGGGATGGAGGAGATAGACAGAAAGGGTGTCGAAAAAGGTGATGGAATGAGAGGCAGGAGAGGGAGGCAGGAGATGGATTAGTAGAAGACTGGAATAAATGCATACCCCGGCAATGCCTGGTATTCAGCTCGATTTTTTATAACAATCAACATCCTTTATTGAAGATCCTATTTCTACTAAATTTGTAACGCTCAGAGTGTTAAAGACAAAGAAAAGTGCTTGCAGAAAGAATGAAAAATAGTAGTCTTCCCTGTATAAGCTATAACTTTGCGGTTGCAGTATAACTGCAGCACCCAAGTTCGATTGGGTGCAGTGTATACTTATGTGTAAAAGCTGTAACCACAGACAGTGGTGAAGCGTCCACTAAAGCTCTAAAGTTGAACCTACCCAAACAAATGAAACTGAATTTAGTATGATCTCATTATGTACTCTCATCAATGTTTTCAATTAATGTACTTTTGAACTTCGTATATGTACGCACCAGTATAATGGTTCGCTCATCTAGCTTTGCAGCCAATAGCAGTTCGGAATCCCGTGCGTGTTACGATCATGCACTGTAAGCCTGTTTCTTTCACGTCGCGGACTGAGACTTTTACATCGTCCATACGGTTCTTAAAAGCTGGTTTGTTTCTACTTCTGGCCAGCAGGTGGATATACGCCCAAGTGGATTGACAATCCTTCAGTAGTTACCTAACAGGTAATGAAACTTCGTTTCTTCTAGCATGCTAGCAGCAAACCGGGAAGAATGAGAAACCATTAACTCACATAAAACTGAATTAGAAAAAAAAATAAGAATGCATCACTGGGGGTCTTGCAAGGTGAGAGGAAAAAGTCCATGTATATTCTTTGTTCTTCAGATGCTATGCACACCTGCTGAGCTTAGCCCTCCTCCGTACACAAGTAAAAATTATTGTGGCAAATCAGTCAGGAATTAACGTATGTCTTAGTCATTAAAGGAAAAAAATTGACATCTGAGGGAAAGGGGATTAGAACTACCAAGTCCTTTTGAGACAAGGTGCAATTTTCATTCATGCGTTGTTTTTTTTTTGTTTTTTCTTTTGTCATCAGTCTACTGACTGGTTTGATACGGCCCGCCACAAATTCCTTTCCTGTGCTAACCTCTTCATCTCAGAGTAGCACTTGCAACCTACGTCCTCAATTATTTGCTTGACGTATTCCAATCTCTGTCTTCCTCTATAGTTTTTGCCCTCTGCAGATCCCTCTAGTACCATGGAAGTCATTCCCTCATGTCTTAGCAGATGTCCTATCATCTTGTCCCTTCTCCTTATCAGTGTTTTCCACATATTCCTTTCCTCTCCGATTCTGCGTAGAACCTCCTCATACCTTACCTTATCAGTCCACCTAATTATCAACATTCGTCTATAGCACCACATCTGAAATGCTTCGATTCTCTTCTGTTCCGGTTTTCCCACAGTCCATGTTTCACTACCATACAATGCTGTACTCCAGACGTACATCCTCAGAAATTTCTTCCTCAAATTAAGGCCGGTTTTTGATATTAGTACACTTCTCTTGGCCAGAAAAGCCTTTTAGCCATAGCGAGCCTGCTTTTGATGTACTCCTTGCTCCGTCCGTAATTGGTTATTTTACTGCCTAGGTAGCAGAATTCCTTAAATTCATTGACTTCGTGACCATCAATCCTGATGTTAAGTTTCTCGCTGTTCTCATTTCTACTACTTCTCATTACCTTCGTCTTTCTCCGATTTGCTCTCAAACCGTACTGTGTACTCATTAGACTATTCATTCCGTTCGGAAGATCATTTAATTCTTCTTCACTTTCACTCAGGATAGCAATGTCATCAGCGAATCGTCTCATTGGTATCCTTTCACCTTGTATTTTAATTCCACTCCTGAAACTTTCTTTTATTTCCATCATTGCTTCCTCGATGTACAGATTGAAGAGTAGGGGCGAAAGGCTACAGCCTTGTCTTACACCCTTCTTAATACGAGCATTTCGTTCTTGATCATCCACTCTTATTATTCCCTCTTGGTTGTTGTACATATTGTATATGACCCGTCTCTCCCTATAGCTTACCCCTTCTTTTTTCAGAATCTCGAACAGCTTGCACCATTTTATACTGTCGAATGCTTTTTCCAGGTCGACAAATCCTATGAAAGTGTCTTGATTTTTCTTTAGCCTTGCTTCCATTATTAGGCGTAGCGTCAGAATTGCCTCTCTCGTCCCTTTACTTTTCCTAAAGCCAAACTGATCGTCACCTAGCGCATTCTCAATTTTCTTTTCCAGTCTTCTATATATTATTCTTGTAAGCAGCTTCGATTCATGAGCTGTTAAGCTGATTGTGCGATAATTCTCGCACTTATCAGCTCTTGCCGTCATCGGAATTGTGTGGATGATGCTTTTCCGAAAGTCAGATGGTATATCGCAAGACTCATATATCCTACACACCAACTTGAATAGTCGTTTTGTTGCCACTTCGCCTAATGATTTTAGAAATTCTGATGGAATGTTATCCATCCCTTCTGCCCTTTTTGACCGTAAGTCCTCCAAAGCTCTTTTAAATTCCGATTCTAATACTGGATCCCCTATCTCTTCTAAATCGACTCCTGTTTCTTCTTCTATCACATCAGACAAATCTTCACCCTCATAGAGGCTTTCAACGTATTCTTTCCACCTATCTGCTCTCTCCTCTGCATTTAACAGTGGAATTCCCGTTGCACTCTTAATGTTACCACCGTTGCTTTTAATGTCACCAAAGGTTGTTTTGACTTTCCTGTATGCTGAGTCTGTCCTTCCGACAATCATATCTTTTTCGATGTCTTCACATTATTCCTGCAGCCATGTCATCTTAGCTTCCCTGCACTTCCTATTTATTTCATTCCTCAGCGACTTGTATTTCTGGATTCCTGATTTTCCCGGAACATGTTTGTACTTCCTCCTTTCATCAATCAACTGAAGTATTTCTTCTGTTACCCATGGTTTCCTCGCAGCTACCTTCTTTGTACCTATGTTTTCCTTCCCAACTTCTGTGATGGCCCTTTATAGACATGTCCATTCCTGTGCAACTGTACTGCCTACTGCGCTATTCCTTATTGCTGTATCTATAGCGTTAGAGAACTTCAAACGTATCTCGTCATTCCTTAGCACTTCCGTATCCCACTTCTTTGCGTATTGATTCTTCCTGACTAACGTCTTGAACTTCAGCCTACTCTTCATCACTACTATATTGTGATCTGAGTCTATATCTGCCCCTGGGTACGCCTTACAATCCAGTATCTGATTTCGGAATCTCTGTCTAACCATGATGTAATCTAATTGAAATCTTCTCGTATCTCCCGGCCTTTGCCAAGTATACCTCCTCCTCTTGTGATTCTTGAACAGGGTATTCGCTATTACTAGCTGAAACTTGTTACAGAACTCAATTAGTCTTTCTCCTCTTTCATTCCTTTTCCCAAGCCCATATTCTCCTGTAACCTTTTGTTCTACTCCTTCCCCTACAACTGCATTCCAGTCGCCCATGACTATTAGATTTTTGTCCCCCTTTACATACTACATTAGCGTCTCAATATCCTCATACACTTTCTCTATCTGTTCATCTTCAGCTTGCGACGTCGGCATGTATACCTGAACTATCGTTGTCGGTGTTGGTCTGCTGTCGATTCTGATTACAACAACCCGGTCACTGAACTGTTCACAGCAACACACCCTCTACCTTACCTTCCTATTCATAACGAATCCTACACGTTATACCATTTTCTGCTGCTGTTGATATTACCCGATACTCATCTGACCAGAAATCCTTGTCTTCTTTCCACTTCACTTCACTGACCCCTACTATATCTAGATTGAGCCTTTGCATTTCCCTTTACAGATTTTCTAGTTTCCCTACCACGTTCAAGTTTCTGACATTCCACGCCCTGACTCGTAGAACGTTATCCTTTCATTGATTATTCAATCTTTTTCTAATGCGTTGTACAAACCATTATTCTTCACTATACAGATCTGAGGACAGCATTTAATGATGTGATAAATAGCAAACTGCAGGATGATGATAATTTATTACATCGAGCAATTCGTCTAAATAGTATGATGGATGATAAGACTTTTCTTTTTCTGCTGCAGCTATACAATTAGATTTTCCATCTCAGGAAAAGTATCTTGTTTGACATCTTGCAAAGTAAAACTGTAGACATAGGACGCTGTAAGCTCGAAATGAAAGCTGCATTAAGGGGGGACGTTGAAGAAAAACACGCACTATTTCCAAAATGCACCAAACCCACAGTTTTGGATATATGCCAACGAAATTTTGTACCACGTTTTACATGAAAGTAACACATTTACATATAAAATCCTTTATTTATATGTATTCAACTTTTTTTGAATGAAATTTGTTTTATTTTCAAGAAAATAATGTATGTTCCTTTTTCTCAGAAGATATTCAAGAGATTTCTACAAAAATTTCTCTCTTTCATCTCTTTATATATTGTAAGCTTCTCTCATGAGGTTTTTGGAATAGGTCAAATAGGAGAATTTTCATAATTTTTAATTACAATTCCAGAAGTACAATTTTAAATTCATGCAAAATTACAAGCACTTTGCCGCATATCTCAGCTTGCAATCATGATTTCATAATTCTAGCATTCATAGAATCTGAGGAAAAGGTACATAAACTTAAAAAAAAAACTTTTCAGGGAACGTAATTTAAAGGTCACCCTACCTTTTTCGTTCTCTCGCTTCTTCAGAAGGCACCACGTTTGTACTCTGGGTCGTCTCTCCTTTCAAGGCTTCTCTTCTGGTTTCTTGTTGTCTGTCTTCTTTAATTTACCAGTTCTTCAACAGTCTTTTCAGCTGCAGAGACACGCTGTAAATCTATTTTTCTCAGGAAGCCTCTCCTTACGCATGTTGGGTTACTTATCCCTCTGAACTTGTAGATATTTACACCAGCTAATGTGGCACCTATTATAAATAGGGTGTTCATCTGTTGACAACATGTGAAAATACACTCCTGGAAATTGAAATAAGAACACCGTGAATTCATTGTCCCAGGAAGGGGAAACTTTATTGACACATTCCTGGGGTCAGATACATCACATGATCACACTGACAGAACCGCAGGCACATAGACACAGGCAACAGAGCATGTACAATGTCGACACTAGTACAATGTATATCCACCTTTCGCAGCAATGCAGGTTGCTATTCTCCCATGGAGACGATCGTAGAGATGCTGGATATAGTCCTGTGGAACGGCTTGCCATGGCATTTCCACCTGGCGCCTCAGTTGGACCAGCGTTCGTGCTGGACGTGCAGACCGCGTGAGACGACGCTTCATCCAGTCCCAAACATGCTCAATGGGGGACAGATCCGGAGATCTTGCTGGCCAGGGTAGTTGACTTACACCTTCAAGAGCACGTTGGGTGGCACGGGATACATGCGGACGTGCATTGTCCTGTTGGAACAGCAAGTTCCCTTGCCGGTCTAGGAATGGTAGAACGATGGGTTCGATGACGGTTTGGATGTACCGTGCAATATTCAGTGTCCCCTCGACGATCACCAGTGGTGTACGGCCAGTGTAGGAGATCGCTCCCCACACCATGATGCCGGGTGTTGGCCCTGTGTGCCTCGGTCGTATGCAGTCCTGATTGTGGCGCTCACCTGCACGGCGCCAAACACGCATACGACCATCATTGGCACCAAGGCAGAAGCGACTCTCATCGCTGAAGACGACACGTCTCCATTCGTCCCTCCATTCACGCCTGTCACGACACCACTGGAGGTGGGCTGCACGATGTTGGGGCGTGAGCGGAAGACGGCATAACGGTGTGCGGGACCGCAGCCCAGCTTCATGGAGACGGTTGCGAATGGTCCTCGCCGATACCCCAGGAGCAACAGTGTCCCTAATTTGCTGGGAAGTGGCGGTGCGGTCCTCTACGGCACTGCGTAGGATCCTACGGTCTTGGCGTGCATCCGTGCGTCACTGCGGTCCGGTCCCAGGTCGACGGGCACGTGCACCTTCCGCCGACCACTGGTGACAACATCGATGTACTGTGGAGACCTCACGCCCCACGTGTTGAGCAATTCGGCGGTACGTCCACCCGGCCTCCCGCATGCCCACTATACGCCCTCGCTCAAAGTCCGTCAACTGCACATACGGTTCACGTCCACGCTGTCGCGGCATGCTACCAGTGTTAAAGACTGCGATGGAGCTCCGTATGCCACGGCAAACTGGCTGACACTGACGGCGGCGGTGCACAAATGCTGCGCAGCTAGCGCCATTCGACGGCCAACACCGCGGTTCCTGGTGTGTCCGCTGTGCCGTGCGTGTGATCATTGCTTGTACAGCCCTCTCGCAGTGTCCGGAGCAAGTATGGTGGGTCTGACACACCGGTGTCAATGTGTTCTTTTTTCCATTTCCAGGAGTGTATGTAGCCCACACTGCAATTTTCATGTCATTTGCACTGGATAGGATCTGTCTGATAGCCTTTCCATAATACACTTGAAGAGAGTCATTCATCTTCTTTGTGAGTCTGTTGTGTCCACCAACGCCCTTTCCATCTTCCAACTTTTTGACGTTTATGTCACTGACAAGTTTCCTCAGTCTTGAGCACATTCCGTTTTGGTTGTGACCTGTGCATTCAAGTTTCTCAATTGAAAGTTCTTCATAAGGTTTGCTCTCATTCACAGACTTGAATGCACTGGAGTCACGTTCCCCAAGATATTTCACATATCTGACACCACATTCCTTGACAGATCTCTTAAAAATAATATGCATACCAGCTCCTTCCACACCACCACTAGAACCAGAAAATGTTTTGCTGCAGCAATGTCCTTTTACATCTTCTTCGCATTCTCCACTAAGTGCACAGTTATGGCAGGATTTGTTCATAACTTGAACATCTAGTACCTTCCCTGTGTCAATACTTATGACACTTGACACACCATGTAAAGACGTATGCCCTCTTTTCATGAATGTACCATCACATGACACAACAAGATCTGTTCTGACATGACCAGAATCGTTCTCATCTAACGGGTCAATGTCTGCAATAGATTCTACTGTAGCTGCTATCATACTGTCCTCACACAAGTCAGGTATTTCAGTACACAGTTTATTTGCATAAATCTCAGACATGGCGCTGGCATATTCATTTTTCCACGCAATAAATTTCCCCCTTCTCATCCAACTCCATTGCACCTCAATCCATACATAAACCTCATATTAGCTTCATAGTACCAGTTTTTACATTTAGAAGCTTTGGATGAGCTGTCAGCATCGCATTTTTTCCACACAATATGCAGATTGACTGCCAAGCCTACTCCCTTACTATCATGCTCTGAATGTTGTCACTACCACACTTCTTACAAACACAAGAAAATTTCCCTGCTGCAGCCAATAATTCAAGGTCAATTAATCTAAATCCTGTGTACCGAGATTCATCACTGTAGTATGCAATATTCACCTCACCAATTTTTCACATTTTTCACATTTTCAGCAGATGTTCTTACTTCGGACGTATCCTCATTGCTGGTTTGTCGTTGTTTCTCACGTATTCCATTCACTAACTTATTCAAGTGCAGTTTATGGAGTTTTTATTCACTCTTTGTGATCGTGGCATAACTGAATGAAGAAAAAATCGAACACTTGTAAAATGTTTGCAAGTCGTTCGAAATTCTGCGAAAAACAGGGGTAAGCTATAGGGAGAGACGGGTAATATACAATATGGGCAACAGCCAAAAGGGATAATAAGACTGGATGTCCAAAAACGAAGTGCTCGGATTACAAATGGTGCACGACAGGGACGTCGTCTTTATCGCCTACTGTTCAGTCTGTACATCGAAGAAACAAGGATGAAAATAAGAGAAATGATCAGGAGTGGGATTAGAAATCAAGGTGAAGGTATATCAATGATACGATTCACGGATGACATTGTTATCCTGAGTGAAAGTGAAGGAAAATTACATGATCTGCTGAATGGAATGAACAGTCTAATAATAAGGAATATGGACCAAGAGTAAATCGAAGAAAGACGAAATAAATGATAAGTAACCGAAATGGGAACACCGTTATCTGGACATCATTATTGACGTTCACGTAATAGATGAAGTTAAGGAATGCTGCTACCTAGGCAGCAAAATAACCAATGACGGATGGGGTAAGGACGACATGAAAAGCAGTGTAGCATTGGCAAAAAGGGAATTCATGGCCAAGAGAAGTCTACTAATATGAAAAATACGCCCCAATTGGAGGAAGAAATTTCTGAGAATGTACGGTTGGAGCACAGCATTATGTGGTAATGAAATATTGACTGTGGGGAAACTGGAGCAGAAGAAAATCGAAGAATTTGAGATATGGTGCTACAGACGAATGTTGAAAATTAGGTGGACTGATAAGGTAAAAAAGGAGGAAGTTCTGCACAGAATAGGAAAGCGAGAGATATGTGGAAAACATTGATAAGGAGAAGGAACAGGATAATAGGAGGCCTATTAAGACAACAGGGAATGCCCCCCACGGCACTAGAGAAGGCTTTAGAGCTTAAAATCCGTAGTGGAAGACAGATTGGAATACATTCAGCAAATAACTGAGGACGTGCGTTGCAAGTTCTGCTGTAAACGCCCCTGGATATCGCCGTATTTACGTTGGTATCTCAAGGTTGGGGTAGACTTTGTTTATGCATGAGGAATTTCTTCCCTTTCCTCCTCCGTGATTGTACCGTACCGCCCTCACAATCAGTTACAAACGTGAAGGCACCATGGACAAAGATTACACCAATGAAGAGTACGCTGACATGCACTTCATTTATGGTAAACCGAATGGCAGCGCCTTTGAGACTGCACGATTGCATGAAGGAGCTTTTCCTCTCCGCAGACGGCCCGATAGGCGTACATTTAGCGGACTACATCAGCACCTTAAAGAAACCGGGAATTTCGCACACCATGTACCAGAAGTTTGACGTAGTTATGTAAACCCAGATGTTAAGGAAGGGGTGTTACACGTTGTACAGGAACATCCGAGTTCAAATGGTTCAAATGGCTCTGAGCACTATGGGACTTATCATCTGAGGTCATCGGTCCCATAGAACTTAGAACTACTTAAACCTAACTAACCAAATGACATTCGTGCCCGAGGCAGGATTCGAACCTGCGACCGGAGCGGTCGCGCGGTTCCAGACTGAAGTGCCTAGAACCGCTCGGCCACACCGGCAGCAACGTCCGAGTACTTCAACAACGAGATCAGCGACCCAATAATGTGTTCGACTCATAGCGGTGTTTGGCGGATTTTACATCGACAAGTACTCTATCCATATCATCTCCAGAAAGAGCAAATCCTCAAGAATGGAGACTTCCCTTCTAGAGAGATAGAATTTCTGCCAATGGGAGTAACAACAGTTACCCCCCCCCCCCTTCCTCTACCAACCCTGTTTGTAAGCAGTATTCTGTTCACGGATGAGGAGGGATTTCTCCGTGACGGTATTTTTATCTACCATAACTATCTAATTTGGGCCGATGCCAATCCTAATGCAACACATGTATTGCATCAGCAGCGATATTCGTTGAACGTTTGGGGAGAACCGCTCGGAGACCACATAATTGAACCACACTTCCTAGCACAGAGAGTAACCGGTCAGCAGAACATGTAGTTTCTGTGGACTGTACTTCCGGATGTATGTGATCATGTCACACCGAACCAGCGCCTGAACATGTGATTCTTGCATGACGGTGCTCTGGCACATTTTCATTTACAGCATTTAAATCAGACGTATGGGCACCACTGGATAGGCAGAGGAGGGCTTGTGCAGTGTTGTGGTTCATCAGCGTTTAGGAACACATGGCATCTCTAAACGCTAAAGTAGGTGTTATATATGCTGTCCATGCAACATTTAACTCGTCTCTGAAATGAATTCCCAATTCTCTCAAGACCCCTGGGGAATTCTGTAAATGCTGTAAGGGCGCGTTGATCCGAAAGCGTAGTTCCTCAGCAGGGCTGAACTCGGAAGCGTATACCAGCCTTTCGACATGACCCCACAAACAGAAATTCATGGCATTTAAATCTGGAGCCCTCGGCTGCATGATTTAAATGACTAAAAACTAATTGAAAATGAAAAGATTTTGATCGACTTTCATCGTAAACGAATTATATGACAACTTCACGGAGCAGCCGATCATTAGCCTTCCGCGCGTTGTTGGCACAATTTGTAAATGTCGTGAATCGAGGGTATTATTTCCTGATGAATGTGTGATAGCGCATTTCACATTAGAGGAATGAAGTTTTCTGGTTTAAGGCGAATCCCCATAGTTTACATGAGTTAGAAAAGAACCCGCCCATTCCATGATGTGGCTTCCGATGTCACTGAGGGTAAATGAATGGAATTTCTTATTTCGACATTTCGAAAACGCGTCAGTACCTCAGCTCGTAGAAACGGGAACCATGAATCATTTGTGGACTCAGACGGATGGAGCTCCAGCATCAGAGCCGACTTCACATCATAGTATTCGGGGGGAGGGGGGGGGGGGAGCAAGAGTCATTATGTAAAGTATCACATGTGACATATAACTCTGTATTTGTTTACTTGCAGCTAGCATATTCTATGTGTTCTGAATGCTCTCAACCAGACATCTTGATGAACAGGCTATAGCAATGCCACCAAACTGGTGTCCAAAGTATTACATCCCATGAATGAGGTCAGACAAACAAGTAACTAAGTAAACTAATTAATCTGAAGAAGCTTGCGTTAATTTTTGGCAGCAAATATACTTCTCCTCAGTTCATCCCCGCATATGAACTTGTTGCATAATACATCAAGTTCATGTGATTCTTCAGTTTCTCCTGGCGTATTTCTTGCTCGAACAGCCCACGAGTGTACTGCCGGTCCATAGTGTCCAACGGGCACAATCTTTCGGCGACCAGACATGTCGCCATCGTCAGGCGCGCTAACGAACTGAGCTCCTGAGGGCGGGTGGCCGTCTTAAATCCCCTTCCCCTGCGAGGCGTTCTCTCCGCGGTCCGCGCCCGCGGCCACGCGGCGCCGGTCTTTGAGACGCTGGCGTCGGCGTCTGTGGTGATGTCGGTGTAACTGTCTCGACTGCCTGGTCGCCCGTTTGTTTTCTTTGCTCAGCGTCTTTTTAATTAGACTCCTTGTTGGATCCCATGCCTTGCTAAGGTTAAAGCTGCAATCTCGGTTCATGAGTCCATCCATGGGATGAATTTCGATAGCCTCGACGCTGTCCCACTACTTAGATGTCTGTGCCAAGACCCTGGTATGTTGTTAATCCATTTCGTGATTTTCGGACAAACAGTGCTCTGCGACCGCCGACTTGTTGGGGTTCCTAAGTCGAGTGCGCCTCTGATGTTCTCGGCAACGATCTTCAATGGTCCGCATTGTCTGTCCAATTTACGTCTTCCCACACTGACACGGAATTTGGTATATGGCGGCCTTCCGCAAACCGAGATCGTCTTTGACACTTCCCAATAATGCTCGTGTATTATTGGGTCGGCAAAAGTTCCTACTCGGTGTTTCCTCAGTATTCGTCCTATTTTCTCAGGTAGTGCGCCAGTATACGGTATATAGGCAGTGGCTATCTCTTCCTGCGTGACTTTTTCCGTCTCCACACGCTGTACAGTAGAGATGGGGCAGAGAGCGTGTCTGATCTGCCATTCCGAGTAACCGTTTTTTCGGATAACAGTTTTGAGGTGTTCCAGCTCATGGGGCAGACTCTCTGCGTCAGAGATGGTGCGCCCCTTGTGCACCAGAGCTTTTAGTACCTCAATCCTCTGCGAAGGGTGGTGGCAGCTATCCGCATGCAAATACAGATCGGTGTGCGTTTTCTTCTTGTATACACCGTGGCCCAGAGTCCCATTCGCTCTACTTTTGACCATGATGTCCTTGTGCTTCGGTCCCAATAGTGAATTTGATGTTCGGATGTACGAAGTTCAGGTGCGTAAGGAAGTCTAGGAGCTTGTCCCTTCCATGGGGCCAGATCACGAAAGTGTCATCCGCATAACTGAGAAAAGAAATAGAGTTCCATTTGTATGACGCCAAAGCTTCTTCCTCGAAGTATTCCATACAGAAATTCGCGACCACAGGCGAGAGTGGGCTCCCCACTGCGACTTCTGTTCATAGTATTCTCCAATAAAGAGAAACTGCGTGGAGGTTTGAACGTGCCTGAAAACGTCGGTCGTCTTCTCGTCAAATTTCTGAGAGAGTTGTCCACAACATTGATCACTATACGTCAAAGCATTTTTGGACGACAATTTTCGAGAGTAAACGGGAAGGTGGAGTAAAATCGACTGGCATTTTGCCTCACCATACTTCACAAACTGTGACTTCTTAATGTAAACGATACTGAAGAGAAGTTGATTTTGCTACAAAATCATTGAACATACAGTATTTAAGCTATTTGACTGAATAATAATTTCAAAAAGATTGGTAATAACAGGACGTTATCTGACAAAATATGTAAATCAGTGTTTAGGCGATGTGTTAAATGTCTAGATAACAGTAGAAGACACTTCGAACAGTTTCAGCAGGGCCAAACACAGATACAAAATACGGTACTGCGTTTTCAGTTAACTGACTTTTGTCACACTCCTTCTTTCCTTGTGTACCTCTTCACATTCTTCTGATTACACTTAGATGGAGACTGGACCCATGTTACTGAAACAGAGATATAGAAAACTGTTTTAAAGAAAACTTTTATAGGCAAGATCGCGTTCAATACTGTTTTCTATTAACCGGTTTCGACAGGTAAGACTGTCATGATCATGATAACATCGCATGATTTGTGAACGCACACTAGAACATGATGCACCAAAATAATTTTCTTAAGATCTGAAGATGACAGTCTTACCTGTCAAAAAGAGTGACTAAAAATAGTTTTAAACATGATCTTGGCTATAAAAATTTCTGTAAAATACGCACGTCTCTCATGATGAGAAACTTCAACCAAGTGTTTTATGCGAGAATATGGTTGACAAGTGGCCTTGTAAGGAAAGCCAAGAAAACTGTTACTCCATTTAGCACTATAGACTATTGTCTCAGTAGCATGTGCTCATGGAGATTAATTCAAACTCAGACTGAAACCTTGAAACGTGTTCGACAAGTCTTGGAGGATTTGTATTATACTAGACTGAAAGCATTACCTTGTCTCAAAGAGAATAAAAGTAGGATAAAAGATGTACCCGATAACTGCTGATAGCCTCTTCATCCCACTCCTTTGCTGTTAATCTGACGCAGCAAAGGCAGTGTGAATCAACCGCTTTAAAGAAAGTCCTACCACTTAGCAGTGTGTGTAACAGCACGGGAGATCTTTGGTTTCGGCGTCGGCAGAGGTACCACTGACCAGAGAGATCACGCGTTTTCTCCTCAGAGGAGGAGAGGTTGGCAGGGATCCCGTGTTTTGCGGTGACCGCTGAGAAATCGGTGCGCTGTGGCGTGGGGTGCAGGCCGCTCGAAAAAAAAAAGGACAGCCACTTTGTTTTCACGCTCGGTCGAGATAGAAGTCTAGAGCTCTGTATCCACGTGGTGGAGCCGCAGGAGGAGGACTCGCTGCCCGTCGCTGGCTTCGCACGCGTTGCAGTTTACGCACTCAGTATCACGTGGGGAGTACTCAGTGACAAGGGACGCCTTTGACCACGAACGCTCGGAACAGCACGAAAACAGCTTCGAATAACAATCGAGCGCATAAAAAACAATGGTCTATGTCATTTCCATGCAAAGTGGTGCGTTCTAGCACGAGTGACATTTTAATAGAGAGAAACAAAATGACAATGTATCAATATCATAGGCGGGGAATTATATGTAATTCAATGACATCGTGTCTCATTACATTTACAGTCAACAGTGCCAAAAACCGCCTGGTTAAAGTCGTTATAACAGCATAAAAAACACATATCCTACACACCTGATAGAACTCCATTTTCGTAGTACAGATGCGCGTTGTCTATGAAGTGGTTAAAACAAACTGGAAAAGAACAATGTGCCCATCTCACTAAAGCCACCTGTTTATGCCCAAAATCAGTGTCGCATTTAAGTAATCCAATATCAAAAGCCACAATAATTTCACTTTCAAATGACGGTACTGATACGTGAATGTCGCAGACTGCCTTCCGTCAAACGTACTGTGCTACATTGGCAGATAGCTTGGTGCTGAAAACTGTTTCTAAATCAGAGAGTGAAATTCTATGATGAAATAACGATCATATACCCTCGCCGGACCGAGCGAGGTGGCGCAGTGGTTAGACACAGGACTCGCATTCGGGAGGACGACTGTTCAATCCCGCGTCCGGCCATCCTGATTTAGGTTTTCCGTGATTTCCCTAAATCACTCCAGGCAAATGCCGGGATGGTTCCTCTGGAAGGGCACGGGCGACTTCGTTCCCCATCCTTACCTAATCCAATAAGACCGATGACCACGCTGTCTGGTCTCCTTCCCCAAACCAACCAACCAACCAACCAACCTTCGCCGGTGGTTTGGCTCAATGTAGTCTTACAAAATCAACAATCCTTCTGACATAAAACTTATAAATCCGAAAGAGGTAAACATCAAGGGGCTGACAAATTTGGATGTTTTCAGTGGCAATATCTTTGTTTGGAAAACTTGCACCTATAAGAGTACGATCTGTGTGACATGAGGAGGAATCACACAGAGAAAGACTGTTTTCATTTGTTAGACACTCGCCAAGGAGTGAAGTTAAAATCTATTTCGTGTGTTCTTTAGTCCAATTTCCTTATCTCCACATAAATATGTCGTGGGCGGTTTGTTTTAAGTCTTTTTGAAATATTTGGGCTTAAAGTGCCTTGTACGGGTTGAGAACAGATGTTCAACTTGTTTGCTAATCTACATGTCGTTGATAAAGCCACATAGGTAGTGTAGTTGTGAGTGGAGCTATGTACAGACTGGAACATGAATATATGCACTGTAAATGCTACTGCAGCATGCTGGAAATGGTCAATTTACATGTGTCACGGGCAGCGCCACAGAACTTTAAGACGACAACTGTCTCTACAAGGACTTTCAGGTGTCTTTCTAACGGCAGCTCACAGGTATGACGGTCAAGCTCATCAACCTCACACGAATGTTTTCCAAGATGTCTGAGTAGCCAAACACCAGGATTCTACCTGATGTAACATTTCTATCAGTTAAAGCTTGATTCATAGGGTGATCCGGCTTGGTATGCTGCTCATAGGGTAGTGTTTTTCTATGAAAATAGTACTTGAGGCTGTAGGGCCAACTGCACCGTGGATCACAGGAGCGAGGAGGCATTCGAAGCCTTCACTCCTGATGGTGATATGTTCTGGGTCCTTCAAAGTGCAACCTACTACACAGTTTGCTAATAACTTGTATGAGGAAAAGGTATTCAGACGCCTTAAGCAAATTTGCTATGTATTCACGCGTTCACTACTTTGGGAGAAAATGATGCGAGACATGTCTCTGATCCTGCCAACGAAAGCTCTTATGTGTTTCGATGGCTCATTGACTACAAGACCAAAGCTTTTGGGTTCGATCCCACGTTCGTTGAACTATTTCTTCTGTTATTTATAGCTTCTTTCAGCTCCAACAATGAGAAAAATGCCAATCAAACTTGCACTGTGTTTTGCAGTACACGTTGAACTCTAGGTCCTCTTCTTATTGTTTGTATAAGTCGAGTCACTGGAGGGAGGCAAAAACGGGACACGAAATGCATGGAGAAACGCTTCAGCGTTGAAATAAAACTTCGCATTCAGCACAGTTTCACTTGGTTTACAGAGTAATAAACGTAACACAAAAATACCTCATGGACGGACGGCCGTAGCAGCTACACTCCAGATTCGGCGCAATTCAACCGACTGTATACTTGCAGGTACTTGCCCTCTCCCTCTGCTAACATTCAGAAGTATTCTACGTAAGTAGCCAAACATGAGTCAGCCAGCCAACAAAAGCTCTTAATCTGAAGCACATTTTTCCACTGTATCATGACTGCTAACACCATCGAATATAGCAGTATCGCTGATATAATTATGCAATTTGCTCGTGTTTTTAGTGCTATGGAATGAGTGAACAGGGAAGTCTTTTTCTAACTTTCAATGTGAATATTTTAGGTTAGGCTTTACTATGACTGTTATTGACACTAAATGAAACAACAAGTTTATTGTTACCAGTCAGTGTTTATTTATCTCCACGACACATTTAAAAGGTTTAAACCTGCATCATCAGGTGGATTAACATTTTCGAAATCTACCTTATGATGGAGGTTTAAACCTTTGAAGCGCGCCGAAATCCACTTGATGATGGAGGTTTAAACCTTTGAAACGCGTCGTGGAGGTAAATAAACAGTGACTGGTAATAGTAAACTTGTTCTTCCATTTAGTCTTTTCCTAACGTCTAAGATTAACGGTTTTTAAATAAAAAGGTATTCTAAAACGTTGGTGGGATGCTGCTGGATGTCGAACGTTAACCGGTAGTATTTTAGGATGAACTCCGAGTAAGCTTTCCATTAAAATATGGAATCATGTTTCGATGTAGTATGCGTCCCTCTAGTTACGCAGAGCATTGAAATTCCAAAATTTCGAAAGAGACGGTGTGTTTGAGCGCATAGATGAGTCTTAAAATTACACCACACTGACAGAAGTTTTGTCGGGGAAGTGTCAAGAGACGATTGGAAGATGCTTTTCGCCTTTCTACACCAACCAGAACTATTTCAGTCATGTCTTACCCCTATCTTGAGACAAATATTTCACCTGAACCGCTGTCCCCGACTAATAGAGGCTTACAAGATAAATCTATTTCTTATTTTCCTCAACTGTTGCTTGTTCACATGTATGTTACATTCACCAGCAAGTTATGGGAAATGGAGGGATCTGACAACTTTTTATATGTCCTGCTTGTGCTGCTCACCTGAATTGCGTTTCTCCAGCTCTTAAGCATGAACCGATATTTTGGTATCCCGCGCCTCAAATTTAGGTATGTTCTGAAGTTTGACTTGGAACTCGAAATCGCCAAATCTGTAGCACTTATAAACATCAGTACCTATACAACGTAGAGATGGACTCTGTGGGTCTTTCGCAAAACGGGATCGACCATGTAAAACAAACATGTTTGTCATATTTTTGACATGAATACATGCGTTCTTATTAGCTATATCCTTAGGAAACTTGATATAGCGGGGTCCTATATTTACTAGATCATAGAAATGCGTATGAATGTCAACGTGTGGTATTCACACTTAGCTGGCCCTCTAACTTCCATCTCGGAACACCTGTATAGTAGAGCACTCACAGACTCAAGAAACCACTGCGCTCCGCAATTTCACGCCATTTTTACCCCAAAGATAATATTTTCAATGCCTGAGGCCTGGATGGGTGGGGTGGGAGAGTGGGGAGGGTGGGGTACGACTGTCTAATGCACAGCCCAGCGCTGCATTTAATGGCAGCATACCGTGGATACCGCGGATCATTAACAAAGTTTATGAGCTCCGTTTCCATAACAGGAAGGTTTTCAGAAGGCCTACAAGGTACAGTAATCTCCTGCTGAGTTCTCAAACCTAGTGAACGAGATTCAGTCTTCAAAGGAGTCCACTGTCACTGAGTACGCTAATTGTGGTATGGTGCTACTAACTGATGCCCTTCAGTAACAGGACGGAGGAGGGAACTGCCACTAGTCACAGGATCCATACTAGTATTAGAGCTACAAGTAGTTGACGAAGCTGTGGCTGCTGTAGGCGGCGACAGCGAAGACTGCTGCGTGGAGGAGCGGGCATGTGGACGTGACTTGTAGTTTGTGCGAGAATATGGCGGAGGAGGAGAGCGTGCATTGCACCAATGTGAGCAGCCTGACTGCAGCTGCCATGGACGCCAGAGCAGAGCTGGTAGAAGAACGGCGGTAGCGGGAGCAGCTGCAGTTGTGACTGTGGCTGCTGGGGCTTCCCATGCAGCGAGTAGCGTCTTACACAGGTGTGCATGCTGCACAGGACCTCGTCTTGTTGGTGTTGTCTTAGCTGCTGCCTGTACTCGCACTATGGTGTATTGTGGCTGGACACATGCTGGAAGATGAAGAGTTGCAAAAAAGTTAAGTACAACACTGTAGACATTGCTTACTGCTGTCGCTGCTCCAAGGAAAGGAAGAGCATTGAGTATATGCAAGCAATGTGACTGTGTATAAAAATTACCTATATTTACCTGGTTCCTTCACAAATCCATCAGATCATCTCTGATATCTCCTCATGCAGATGCTGATCCTCCTCCATTTCCTCCATCCATTCTGACATTACATCATTCTTATCCAAACCACCAAGGGTCCATCGATCAAGGTTGCCAAAATCACCTGCAACGGCAACATATTGATTTAATAAAGAAGATGTAAAGTGATGAATTCTTCTCAGGTTATCAGCCGAGTGGTGGCGTCGTCTTGTCGCAACGTTTCAATCAGTTTCGTACCCATGATGTATAACAAAACTAGGAAATATTTTTTTGGAGTACAAAGTTACACAATTGCTTTGGCGGATAGGGTATCGCAGCTTCTACCCTTCCCAACTGCTCTTATTAAAAATCATCTACAAGAACAAAGAATATGGCTCAGGCAACAACATCTTATATATGCACACAGTGCTACGATGAAATATTAGAAATAATTTTTTAATGATGAGAATATGTCTCATTAACGAATTATATAGACACACAGCATTACTAAGAAGAAAATTTGCACTTGCGATGCTGACGCTGCTACTGTTGTTGGTGCCTCTCAGCTTCCAGCTGATGCAGTATTTCATGGCATTATGCTGAAACCATAAATAGAAGACATGTAGTCAATATTACAATATTATTAGTGAAAGAACTGTGAAAAGAAAATGTTATCTATCTGAATATTTTCTTAACTGAAAATTCTCCTTGTCTAGGGCACTTCGCACTGGCACTGTTGCTATTGCTGTCTAAACGTTTCATCTAGTAATGTAAATCAATAGTACACAAGCAACTGGTAGTGCTGATAAGCACAAACACAACATGATGCAGCCAAGGACAGTGGCAGAATGAGAGATATTGGATGTGGGGGTAGCCTTTGCATAGATTCACTAATTCAGCATTTGCCAATAGTAACAAAGTATTCTGAGGAGGGATGAAAACCTTAGTCTGTGTATTTGGACACATTGGTTGATGCACGTGTTCATATCAACAGCAAGTAATGACTTGGAAGAGACAGAGACAGGAAGTGAGTCTGGAATTTTCTGATCAAATGAATACCACCACCTGATTCTTTGCTCGGATCTCATGAGAACAAATAGATGTTTCTTGTGTGGGTAGGGCTTTGCTTCCCCTCAGACTAGTATTGCCACGTGCAGCTCCTAGAGGGGCTGGCTGTGCGGCCTCTGACAGCAGTTCCTCTGTGGCAGGCTGTGCTGCCCCTGACAGAGGTTTCTCTGCGTGGCACAATGGACGAATGCCCTGTGGATGTGCAGTCTCATTGTAGTTCTGCCAGCTGCCACGTGGCGACAGCAGTATCTCATACTGCCATACAAAATCTTGGAATATGCTGTTAGTCCAGAGGCTTCCACAGTGACAGCAGGTGTCATCACTCAGTGCTCCACCTGATGCTTGGGGCACCAGGCCAGCTTATGTGGATGACAGTATGATGGGTGCCCAGTTTTTTGACATACTTGTGGGTGACCCAAAAGGATGGGTAATATATCGTGCTTCAAGCCATTCCTCAATGCTTTCAGTTATTAAGACTTGGGTGCTAGGTGCTGAGATGACCTCAACGCAAGTCGATGATGGCAGGTGAGCAGCTCTGTATCCTGCAAACTGATAAAATAATAATTAGCTGAGCTCTCTTTATCCTGGCAATTTCCATATGGGAGAGTGGAGGAGGAAGTGAAGGACCTGAGGGGATGGCACAGACATTTTATGATGCGTGTGTTGGGGCGGGGGGCGGGGGAGGGGGAAGTGACTCACAAATGAAATGAGGAGGGATGTCAAAAACTTTCCTTTTCCCACACAGGAGGAGAAGGGGAGTGGAGGCACAAGTACCTCAGAGGGTCTGAATATCGTCAGAGGGTCATAAATCAACCACAGGGGGCTGTAAATGAATTACAGAACAATAGGTTAATGGAGTCGAGGGGAAAAGGTGGTCCAATTGATCAGATTAATTAATCAGCCTATCAGTTTGATATCAAAAGTGGACAAGAACTGGCCTTGCCCCACTATTCTGGGATACAAAATGTTATTGCAAGTCCTTGACTTGACTGTAGACATCTGCATTTGCGTAAGAGAACAGTTAATAAAATAACGCTTTCATTCAGTTCTGCTGATAAAATGTCACTGATGGTGTCACGTATTTGGTGTAGAACAAATGGAAGAGACTTATGCCAAGCAACGCAACAACAGGTTGTAATTGACAGCTTTGTTTACAATTAATAAAATTTACAATCCAGCTACACTGCAGGCTCTCGTTGAGCAAATGAACTAAGAACTGGTTATGGTTTATACTCGTAATATTAAGTACAAAAAACGGAAAGAGGAACGAAGCGCAAGGTGTAATTTTCAAAATGTTCAAATGTGTGTGAAATCTTATGGGACTTAACTGCTAAGGTCATCAGCCCCTAAGCTTACACACTGCTTAACCTAAATTAACCTAAGGACAAACACACACACCCATGCCCGAGGGTGGACTCGAACCTCCACCGGGACCAGCCGCACAGTCCATGACTGCAGCGCCTAAGACCGCTCGTCTAATCCCGCGCCGCTAAGGTGTAATGGTAGACTGTGACGGGAACTATGAGTATACCAATAAATTACATTCTGCATAATTATTCGAATAAGAACACATTTGAAGCAAATTTAATCGAGAATAAAATATCTATAACTAACGTAAATCGCAGAACGTGGCTGTATTTTCTTTGTTTGCTTCTTGAACGTAATTCTATGAATAGTGTTCCTTTCGCTTAATGCTATTTCTAACAGATAAATAACTTATTAATGCACTGTATACGAATGTGTTTCGATGGCTCATTGACTACAAGACCAAAGCTTTTGGGTTCGATTCCCCGTTCGTTGTACTATTTCTTCTGTTATTTATTGCTTCTTTCAGCTCCAACAATTAGAAAAATTCCAATCCAACTTGCACTGTGTTTTGTAGTACACGTTGAACTCTAGGTCCTCTTATTATTGGGTGTATAAGTCGAGTCACTGGAGGGAGGCAAACAGCGGGACACGAAAAGCATGGAGAAACGCTTCCGCGTTGAAACCGCATTCAGCAGAGCTTCACTTGGTTTACAGAGTAAAGGTTTAAACCTTTGAAACGCGTCGTGGAGGTAAATAAACAGTGAGTGGTAACAGTAAACTTGTTCTTCCATTTAATCTTTTCCTAACGTCTAAGATCAACGGTTTTTAAATAAAAAGGTATTCTAAAACGTTTGTGGAATGCTGCTGGATGTCGAACGTTAACCGGTAGTATTTTAGGATGAACTCCGAGTAAGCTTTCCATTAAAATATGGAATCATTTTTCGATGTAGTATGCGTCCCTCTAGTTACGCAGAGCATTGAAATTCCAAAATTTCGAAAGAGACGGTAGGTTTGAGCACATAGATGAATCATAATATTACACCACTATGGCGAACGTTTTGTCGGGGATGTGTCAAGAGACTATTGGAAGATGCTTTTCGCCTTTATACACAAACCAGAACTATTTCAGTCATGTCTTACCCCCTGTCTTGAGACAAATACTTCACCTGAACTGCTGTCCCCCACTAATAGAGGCTTACAACAATCTACACTCATATAATTGTTAAAAAAATGGTTCAAATGGCTCTGGGCACTAAGGGACTTAACATCTGAGGTCTTCAGTCCCATAGAACTTAGAACTACTTAAACTTAACTAACCTAAGGACATCACACACATCCATGCCCGAGGCGGGACTCGAACCTGCGACCGTAGCAGTCTCGCGGTTCCGGACTGAAGTGTCTACAACCGCTCGGCCACCGCGGCCGGCCATAATAGTGAAGGAAATATCGAAGAAACTGGGTCAGGAGTTTCCAATGATATTGTGACGTGGAAAGAAAAGTTTATCTGGAATGCATTTCTAGAGGTAACCTAACGTCTAATCGCAAAGAATTATTTGGCGAAATTGCAGCGGAACTTGTAATCTCTCAGCTTTTGCTGAAGAAGTTTGTGAGTTGGAAATCATACAGCGTTATCATGAAATGAATACGAATTCAGAAGATACGGTATGCCGATATCCTCTTAGCAAGAGTACAGCATATTTTCTTGAGTGTCACAGCGGCAGATCTCCACAAAGCAAGAAACGTTTGTGATGAAATGTTTGAGAAAAAGTTTGTTCCGAAAATTAATTCAAAAGAAGCCAAAAGTATATCCCTTTAATAAACTACAAAGTATTGGAGCAATAAATATGATTCGATTTCAGAGATATACATTATTCGTAACGCATTTTATTCGCAAATGATGCGATTAATGTTTTTGCGTGTAATTTCAAAATGCTTCGAATACAATTTGTGATTCACGAATAATGAATAACAATTTTTATCTCTATTCGTTATCCGTCATTCGAATAAATTTCGTCCAACTATGGTGGTAAGCGGATTGCATCGGAATTGTTCGCACTGCAAACCCTCAGCACACGTGTAAGTCAATGGAAACGTGTCCCATCCGCGTTGCCGAGTACAAGTGGTCACTCAGCTGTCATTACCATCGGTAATCTTCGTCATTCACTAGGTGATCAAAAGTATCCGGACACCTGGCTGAAAATGACTTACAAGTTTCTGGCGCCCTGCATCGGTAACGCTCAAATTCAATATGGTGTTGACGGCCCTTAGCCTTGATGACAGCTTCCACTATAGCAGGCACACGTTAAGGTGCTGGAAGGATTCTTGGGGAATGGCAGCCCATTCTTCACGAGCTGCCACACTGAGGAGAGGTATCGATGTCACTCGGTGAGGCCTGGCACGAAGTCGGCGTTCGAAATCATCCCAAAGGTGTTCTATAGGATTCAGGTCAGGACTCAGTGCAGACCAGTCCATTACAGGGACATAATTGTCGTGTAACCACTCCGTCACAGGCCGTGCATTATGTACAGGTGGTCCATCGTGTTGAAACATGCAGTTGCCATCCCTGAATTGATATACAGCAGAGGGAAGAAAGAAGGTACTTAAAACATCAATGTAGGCCTGTGCTATAATAGTGCCACGCAAAACCACAAGGGGTGCAAGCCCCTCCATGAAAAACATGACCACACCAATACACCACCACGTCTGAATTTCACTGTTGACGCTACACACGCTTTCAGATGACGTTCACCGGGCATTCGCCATACCCGCACCCTACCATCGGATCGCCGCATTGAGTGCCGTGATTCGTCACATCACACAACGTTTTTCCACTGTTCAATCGTCCAATGTTTACGCTCGTCACCCTAATCGAGGAGACGTTTGGCATTTACCGGCGTTATGTGTGGCTTACGAGGAGCCACTTGATCATGAAGTTTTCTCACCTCTCGTCCAACTGCCATAGTACTTGCTGTGAATCCTGATGGAGTTTGGAATTTCTGTGTGATTATCTGCATCGATGTCTGCCTTTTACACATTTAGACCCTCTTCAACTGTCGACTCTCTCTGTAAGTCAACAGACGAGGTCGGCCTGTTCACTTTCGTGCTGTCCGTGTCCCTTCACGTTTCCATTTCACCATCACATCGGAAACAATGGACCAAGGAATGTTTAGGAGCGGGGAAATCGCGCGTACAGACGTGTGACACAAGTGATACCCAATCACCAGACCACGTTCGAAGTTCGTGAGTTGCGGAGCGCCGCATGATGTCTAATGACTCTGAGGTCGCTGATATAGAATACCTGGCAGCAAGTGGAAGCACATTACACCAAATATGAAAAATTGGGTGTGTCTTTTTATCACATAGTGTATTCCGTGAAAGTATGGGAAGTGCTTGTAGCGTCGGTAAGTTTCTGCTTTGGTGTGAACGTTCGAAAGAGTTGATAATGTTACGATGTAAGGTTAGATAGGTGCAGTCAGTGATTTCGTAGTCCTTTCCACTTTCCAACAATTTAATCAGTTGTTTGTGGATTATTTTTCAGTGTTTAGTGATTTTTAGTTCTTAGCATTTCTTCAGTGAGTATCTGAGAATACAACTGTGTTTACCCGTGTGCACAGGTTAAATATTCATTTGACTAACGATTTTATAAGATTTTCGCTCTTATGAAACTATTTTTTATGCCTTTAAGCCGAGTTTTCTTTTATGCTGGTGTAAACCTGTGCAGCAAAAGTCAGTTGACACGAAAGTTTTTTGTGTATAGCATCGCATCATGTTTTAAAAGCTATTACTGCTGAAACCAATGTTTCGACCACCAGTACACCAAAAGGCAATAGTAACCGCAGCCGAAATGTTCGTTTTACCAGCAGTAGTTTTTATGACATGATGCGGTAACGTACTCAAAAAGCTATTATATCAGGTTTCCTTTTTTGGTCCATTATAGGTTATTTTAGTCAGTCTCGTATAATCCCACATAATTCAGATCACTTCGATCATTCCACTGTGTTCCTACCTCAGTTTAAATTACGCCAATGGTGGTTACATTCTTGCAGTGAGCTGTACTATCTTCTCGATGAGTCGCCCGCGACACTAGGCAGTATTTCAAGTCGCTTATGACACGTGGAGACGCCCATGGCTTGTGTGCTTGGTTGATTTGATCAAAATCCCAAACCGAAATTATTTCTAGAGATGTTTTCGGACATTATATAAAATCTTCATGAAATTATTTTGTCAACCAGCACACTCCAAAAGAAGTAGGTATTTTATCATGTGGTTCGTAGATACTGACAGTTGCATTTTATCCTTGCATTAATTTTCTTGGCACTGTGAGAGACGGCTCGAACGATCATGGTTGAAACTGATGCAATTTTCGTGGTGTCTCATTTATGTCGCCACCAACATGGGGCAGATGAAAGCTGCTAGCCAACCGATTTTCAGTAGTGTAGTACTGATCTTACCTGCATGTCACCGTACCCCTTACAGACTGATGAGAGCAGTTATTTCTATGAATATCTTTGTGTAATCAATACCCGTGACGAAAATCCACAGTCTGTGATCCTTTATCCCATACGTGAGTGATAAGTGGCAGTATTGGCTTAAGCCCGATGTTTCCTTGTGCATTGAATAGGAAGTTTGGGGGTTATAATACTAAGATTCCGCATATGTAACTTGAATAAGGTTTGAATTGTTTGGACACTCAAACTTTCATCACGTCACAGATATCTCTCATCAAATTCAACAGTATCTTATTAAACTTCCTGGCAGATTAAATCTGTGTGCCCGACCGAGACTCGAACTCGGGACCTTTGCCTTCCGCGGGCAAGTGCTCTACCAACTGAGCTACCGAAGCACGACTCACGCCCGGTACTCACAGCTTTACTTCTGCCGGTATCTCGTGTCCTACCTTCCAAACTTTACAGAAGCTCTCCTGCGAACCTTGCAGAACTAGCACTCCTGAAAGAAAGGATATAGCGGAGACATGGCTTAGCCACAGCCTGGGGGATGTTTCCAGAATGAGATTTTCACTCTGCAGCGGAGTGTGCGCTGATATGAAACTTCCTGGCAGATTAAAACTGTGTGCCCGACCGAGACTCGAACTCGGGACCTTTGCCTTTCGCGGGCAAGTGCTCTACCAACTGAGCTACCGAAGCACGACTCACGCCCGGTACTCACAGCTTTACGAGATACTGGCAGAAGTAAAGCTGTGAGTACCGGCCGTGAGTCGTGCTTCGGTAGCTCAGTTGGTAGAGCACTTGCCCGCGAAAGGCAAAGGTCCCGAGTTCGAGTCTCGGTCGGGCACACAGTTTTAATCTGCCAGGAAGTTTCATACCAGCGCACACTCCGCTGCAGAGTGAAAATCTCATTCTGGAAGTATCTTATTAGTTACATTCTGGAGTAGTGGTGAGCATATTGGTTGTTGCACATTAAAGTGCACTACCATGCAAAAAGTGGCGATATGTCCAAAGCTCAAATAACTTCTTACAATCCCACAAATTAAAACATCAATGACCAGCTCTGATAGTGCTGCTCACTGTCAGTATTGTAACAGGCTGTTGTAGTCTGTTCACTACATAGAGGCTGATCCTGTAATGTCAACTACATCAAGAGATTCAGAATGATTTAGTGTGTAATTAGTACGACGAGATGTATTCGACCGATTGTTCCCTACAAACCATAACTTTTGACAGGTATGCGGACGATGTACCGCAAAATATTTTGGAAGAAAGAAAAACTACTGAAAAGCCTGTTGTTATTTCATGCATACCAATGAAAATCCACCTAATTCCAGATTTTCAAAATGTTTTTGATGATATAATAGTTGTTTTGCCTCCTCGGCTATCCAGATCTAAATCCACGTGGTTTTTATCTTTGGGAAATATTAAAAGGTGAGGTAGACGCAAACACATTGTATTATGAAGAAGTTGGGCTTCAGAGAATTGTCGAGTGTTGAATGTGTTCAAATAGTTCGGATTCACTTTTTACAGGAAGATATAATTTCGGACACAGTCTGTAAATAAAGGTAATCTTAACGCAGTTCCATAGTACCTTAACTTACGCTGAGATCTGGGAAGGCGCACCAAGCCGTCATGCTGAAGCTGACGATACTGAAACTCTATAAAAACCGCGGGAACACGCTTGCGTCATACGTCTTGCGTCCTCAACATCGGGTTACAACACACACCTTCTTCAAATATCAATATGAATTTTTCATTAATGGAAAAATATAGTATTACTACGTAATTAACATATGTATAAAATGATACGACCAATTGATGACTGGAGATAGGGCGACGTAAGTGGTAGGCAAAATCTGCGAACTCAGTGAAGCAGATGCTCAGTGTCAACTTGGGATTGCACTGTATGATTACATGGATGAACCTATCATACAGAGGTTTGACATAAACCTGAAGCACACTGAAGGGGGAAACAAAATGAACCTTCACTGGATGAAAGGGTAAATGATATGATTTCAGTGATTGATAAATCGAATCAAATTCACAAAGAACTGGACACTGTGATCTCATTTATCGGTGTGTCCTCTGGCCTCGATGAATCCACTAGTTACATCGGAAAGTATGACATCAAGTCTTCGTATCCTCTCCTGAGGCAAACTAGCACACTACTGTTATAATTGGGTCTATTTACTTTGGATAACGGCACTGCGAGCACTGCAACCGAAATGACGTCATAGCTGGTCCTAAATATGTTCTGGCGGGCACAGATTTGTGGAGCATGCTGACCTCGGAATAACTTCAACATCAAGGAGACAGTTCGAGGAGTCACGTGCAATGTGCGTCCGAACATTTTCCTTTTCAGAAAGGTAGCATGATACTGTCGCACGAGAAGTAACACACCAGGATGCTGGATGGTCGTGAAGCTCCGTTGTGCTGCCAGGTTTCCCTCAGCCGTGAAGTAATCTCAAATGGCTTCCGACATAATGACACCAGACGTTAAAAGAAGGCAGCTCTCCACGGGTCAGAGTCCCACTGATCGACAGTGGTCATCAGAGATAGAGCAGAACTGCGCATGGGACGGTAATTCCATACTCCGTCTTCTGCTAGTCTCTGATAGAAGGTGGCGGATGATACAGAATGTTGTAGGCACTTCATTACTTGCTAAGCTAATCCACTACGGATGATTAATAATTCGTGACTGTTCATTCAACATAATTATATAAAACTGCAACCAGTCACTGTTCCAAATAGTTGTTTATTCCATGAACCGGTTTTAGAACCTTCTAAGGTTCTAAGGCTCATCGTCGGACGGTTTACAGGATCTTACATAACTATTTCAAAGCGTAATCCTGTCTGCTGGCTCAGTGACAACAAGATGGAACATCCTTTATTCATCGCCATGAGTATTGCTTATATGTCGTTTTCGATCCAGAGTTGAGTTTTGTACAGTATGGGCGACTTTAATTGTTAATATCCAACTATCTGCTTCCATTGAGATTGACAATCGATTCCACTTCAGTTACTTTTACAAAATATGTATCCGTATACACTGTAAAAACAAAAATTTTCCAGCCTCCAGCATGTGCTCTACAACTGGTTCTTGTTACAAGGATCTTCACATAAAGATTTGTGATAGGCCTACATTGCTCAGAGATAGTGTTCGTTTTTGTCTGCACTGATTAAAATTGTTGGAGGGGCAAATACATTAATACATTAATAAAAACTGGCATTCACATAGATCTCCAGGAGCGAAATAATACAAAGCTATAGTGTTTGTAGTGAACGTCAGCTGTTTGTATGACCGAAATTTATATTTAAAAAAGAAGAACAAAAATTCAAATGAACAGCTCATTTATTTCAGTTCTCACATTAACATTATCTGGAAAATTAGTAAAGGTAGATTCCGTTCGTTTAAGCTGAAGATAATGTATCAAGACGTTGATTTAATTTAGGAGGAGAGGGCTTCTACTTTTAGGCATTTAGTAGAGAATTTTTTTTGTGGTTGGATATTTGCTTTGACGTCAATGTAGTTAGACTGTAAGGAGAGGAATAGAAGGGTGTGGGGACTGGGGGGATGGGTGTTGGGAGGGGGCTGGTTTGGTTGATTACCTGTTTCGTACAAGTAAGCATCTGAACTTCTGAAGGGAAAATTGATTTCTCACTTCACTTTGGTCACTGAGCAAATAGTCAGACGCTGTATTTGTGTTCATAAACATTTCGATTTATTCGAGAAGGTCAAGTATCATGTCTTTGTTAGCAAGATGAAATGTTTGGAGGTTCTGTTTCATAGTGCTTACAGAATGATTGTTTTGGGGTAGACGTGAGGAAAACCTGGATTTGTTTAAATCGTTAGGAAGGCGTGGCATCTATGTGCTCTTTAAATATTGTTGTGAAGCTTCTACCAGCTTGTCCAACGTAGAAGCTTGGAGATAAGTTTCAAATGAGTGCGTATACACCTGACGTTTGATCCTGTTGTATATTGGTTTTGGTACTGTGTATTATTTTATGCTGTGTCTTATTGTATGTGAAGAATTTTATTATTATGTTGTATGTCTCTAAGAGGTTGGTAATATGCTGAGAAATCTTCGCTAGGAACTGCAGGCTTACAAATGTGGTCTTCTTGTTTGTGGATGCTTGTTAAGCAACTGGATGGTTTTATTTTGTTGTATGGGTTGATATATCTATTACAGCAGGATTGTACCCATCGCTGGAGGAAATTGATTTAATAATTTCTCTTTCTTTTATTGATCATTTGTGTCCTTTTGAATGTTATATTTCTGATTTTTATTTGAGATTTATAAATCAAGATAGTGAATGCCATCTAGTGTTTCTTGTTCTATAGTGAATGGTGTAAAGTATTAAGTTCCTTGGCAATATATTCTAATCCTTTTGTGTTCCGTTGAACATAATGAGAGTGTTATCAACATAGCGTTCGCATTAAAGTAGCTTAATTTTTAGTTGGGTTTCGGATCTAAAACAGTTGTTTCCAAATTTGTTAATGTATATTGTTTGACTGATAGCAAGCCCTCAACGCCTGAATGTAAAACTTGTTGATGAATAGGAAGTAGTTGTGTGATAATGTAATCTTCACGATCCTTATGAGTTCATAGGTTCCAGCTCAAAGCATTTCAGGAAATGAACAACCACCAATATTACCACACATAAAATTGCATTTGCGATGAAAACGTGAAATTTTTAATGAACGACTCTCGGATTTAAAGCAGCAGCAAGTCGTTAAGTGACCATGAGGTTCTAGCAGACCCCCTCTCCGCCATTGTCAAGTGCTTGATTTGACAATGGTAGAGGATATCTATGCCGAAAGTTTATGGGTATTTAACCGCTTTGCACAGCTTGATATCCGAGAGTATTTTATTATTGGATTTCACTGTGAAACCATGCATTCGTAAATGTAAAAATTTTTATGTGAACTATTTGCATTTTTGTTAAAATGGAAGTTTTTCAACCAATTTGATTTCAGAGTAAATATTTATTGTTAGGCATTTCAAAGCTTAGTCAATAAACTACTTTTAGCGTGATGGAGGAAAAATCATGTAGACATAACAGCTGTCAGCTCTCATCGTGCAGTTGGATTTCAGGAGTCCTCCTGACCCTCACAATGAACGTAATTTTTTTAAAAACGCTGATATCGGCGACGTTCGATTCTGATACATATTTAATTTATGTTGAAATTTATGTACGTAACTTAAAATCATCCCTCTTGTAGTTTGTGTACAAGCATTTCTAACATATCCTACCACATTCTGTCTAGTACGTGGTACTTTTCATACACATTTCTTTAAGAAAACACCACAGGGAAAAAAATATGGCGACGTAACGTCGGCTGATGTGGAAGGTCACTTCCAAATTTTCAGTACTCCAGCAAGCACCAGTATCACCATGGATAACATTTCTTGCCATCGAGACCAACATAAGAAATCATTCTTCAGAATCATGACCAATCATGTGCTTAATCCTGGAATGGACACAAGCGATAGACAAAAATAAATCGATATTAAATAAGTGTCCAGTAATGGCTACAGTCCTGTTATAAGTCTTAAACTTACACATATAAAAATATGAAACCAAGCAGTTACTGAACACCACTCACGAACAAAAAGATCGCACTTTTAAGCCTGCCTTTACTAATGGAGATTTTTCAGCAGACTGCCAAACTCTCCAAGACATACAATACAAAAATTTAATTCTTCACCAAAATAAAACAAATAATAAAATAATAGCACCAAAACCGTTATAGAACAGGATCAAAAGTCAGCTGTGTACAGATACATTTGCAACTCATATCCAAGATTCTGCATTGGACTAATTGGAAGAAGCTTTACTAGAAGATTTAAGGAACAATTCGATGCACTCCATTTTAACAACTTGAACAAACCCACCTCTGCCTCACATCTCGCTAATCATTCTGTAAACAGTATAGAGCAGAACCTCGAAACACTTCATCTTGCCAACAAAGACATGCTACTTGACTCTCTTGAAGAAATCTAAATCTTCATTCACAAAAATACAGCACCTGTCGACCAACTCAATAACCAAACTGAAATGAGAAATTTTCCTTCAGAATTTGGAAGACTTCAAATCATGTAATCAATCGACAAATCCTGCTCCTCTCTCAGTCTTCCTTACGCCAATTTCTCTCCCCCCCCCCTTTTCATTTACAACCTATCTACATTGATAGCAACACAAACATGCTACCACAGAATACTTTATGCACTATATGTCTAAAATAAATCAATAAATTTATACATATTACCTTTAGCTGAAACAAATGGACTGTGGCTTCACTAATTTTCCAGGTCCTGTTAATGTAAGAACTTTAAAAAGTCAGCAGTTCATTTGAATTTTTTTCTTTTTTTAAATATAAAGTTCACGGTTATACAAACAGCTGCAGTTCACTGCAAATACTATAAGTTTGTATTATTTTGCTCCTAGGGTTTCAAGTTAATGCTAGTTATGATCAATGTATTTTTCCAGTCAACGACTTTAACAAGTACAGACAAAAACGAATAATATCTCTGAGCAAAGTGGCCTGTGTGAGATCTTCGTGTGAAGACCTTTGTAACATGTAACAGTTGTGTAACATATGCTGGAGGCTGGCAAAATTTCGCCATTAGTGTATACGCATACTTATTCTGCAAAAGTGTCTGAAGTGGTACCGACTGTCCGTTACAATGGAAGCAGACAGTTGATGTTAACAACAAAAGCCGCCCATACTCTTGCACTTAGTACAAAACTTAGTTTTAGATAGAAATCGACATATAAGCAACACTCATGGTGAAGGATTAATGAATGTTCTATCTTCTTGTCACTGAGACAGCACACAGGGTTACGCTTTCAAATAGCTGTGTAGCCTCCTGTAAGATGAGCCTCAAAAGAATCGAAAACGGATTCGTGAAATATATAACTATTTCAAAAAAGAGAGTAATTGCAGGTTTATGGATTTACACTTGTCCATTAGGTGTTCTTAGCTCGCAGGCGCAGATTTTGTTACGATGTGCTGTGTGGACAGTATGGCAATACGGCTATCCCCCTTAGCGTCTGTGCACAGTACGACAATATATACAGTACGGCTATCACCATCGAGTATGCTACCCTTCAGATACAGTCGAAATGTCAGATGCAAATGCTCCACAAATGTGGATTTTGCGATTCAACTTCCCAGTCAAATGGAGACATGCAATGAGGCACCTATCAGATGCTATAAGGTGTGGCATTTGATTATTATTCTTACGATCCTTTTCTGTAATTTGAGAAATGTGTTCACATTTTGTGCATTTGCTTAATGTTGTTGAAACTAAGATAAGTGTTTAGACTACAATTTTATCTTCTGGTGTGATATATTTCATATTGTCTTTGCAGACCATAAGTCAATTTGTATTTGCCACAAGGCAAGAATTTGTATGCTTCAGATGTATTTTGTACTAATTTAGTAGTAGGGCGAAGAGAGAATAATTTTGTTCAGTAAATATTCATTAAATAACTAGAGGGATCTCTCTAATACTATCATGTACCATATTAAAAAAGATTAAATGCAAACATTGATATCCCACTCCTGGGTAATAGTTCCCTCATGACGTGAAGCACCAGCACTATTACTTTCCACCATAATATTGTAGACTTACACCAGCTGATAAGGTCTGTCGTGCAACGTGTAACGCAGCTGTTTAGTAGGACATATGATCAATCCAATGTTACCTTAACCAAGGACACTGTATTTATTTCTGTTTATTTATTTATTGCATACAGGAGGCTGGAGACAATAATTAGGCTTAAATCTGTGGGTATACTCCACAAGTAATGCATTTTACAACTTAATTACGGAAGATGTATCAGTCGAAAATGATGAAATAGTTCCCAAAAGCGAAGCCCTCAACTAATAATTAAGTCGCAGAGATATGACTTTCGTTATATGAATTTTTCCTCCTGAACACCATGTTTTGACAACAAAACGTGACATATCTTATTTTAAATTCTTCCTATAAAGTTTTGAGAAAGCGAACTCTATTCTCCAACTTCTACAATTTAGTTGAAGACACTCATTCTGTAAGAATGGCCATTCAAAAATAATTTAGATATATTTCATTCCTCGGTAGTTAAAAACTGCAGTGATGAAATTTTTCCATGTAGAATGTTGGAAAAGAATTCTTAACATTCGTGTAAGTCGTGTTCATAACGTTGTAGAAGTAAGGCACACGCTCGAAATAGTTACTGAAACGTTAACGTTATAAGCGAGACTCGTTACCATTGAAAAATAAACGATCGACGTAAACGGTCGAGTTGTAAGAAAATGGGAACAAAGAATTCCATGCAATGTACTGCATAATTTGATTCCAACTTTAACTAAATTCCAGACTTGACATTACTTTAACGAACACATGAATTTCTCATTATCGCCCCTAAATTCAGCTATTTACTACGTTTTCTACGCCATCTGATGCTATTAACTTCGACTGAGGGTGGTAATTCCTGAGAAAGTTTGTGACTAAAGAGTCTGAGTTAGGAAGAAAACGTTCTACGACATTCATCACTTCTAGTGATGTATTTTAGGAATCTTATTGTTTGCTGCTGCTATCAGAACGACTGTTTTTTTCCTTTAATTATAAATGACTATTTGGGTCAGTAAAATTAATTAATCAAAACGAACGGAAATGCCATTCAATATTCTGTGAAGAGAAACATTTAACAGACAGAAATTATGTGTAGAAACAGATGTCTCATTTGAAAATATTAGCTTATCATCTGGAACAATTTCTTCGTTTGCTGCATTTTCTGTTTTTTTAATTTTAAAATTTGAACCAAAATTTTAATGCAGATTCGGATTCTATGCAAAAAAATTTCCAGTGATTGTCAGAAACATTTCTTTTCCATTAATGGCAGATGACAATATAATCGACAAAATTGATTCCAGTTTATGCAATTAGGAACCAACGTTCTATATTACATTTGCGACGAAAATGTTCGGATTTTATTCTGAAATATTCAAATATTTGTTAAAATTTGATTTTCTTTTGAAGTAACAGCTGCCTGCTCTCATCTGGAGCTTGATGTCAGTGAATCCCCATCTCTCTGACAAATATTGTAATTAAATGGTCAAAATGACGACCTTCCATAACGATTTATTTTTAATTTATGTACATAACTTAAAACATCCCTGGCGTAATTTGTGCACAAGCATTTCTAATGAGTCCCATCACGTTTTGTCGAGTAGCTGCTACTTTGTTTTTAAGATAACGCCACAAGAAAAAATTCCGGTGACGTAAGGCCACTTCACCGAACCACTTCTGCCGATCCAGCGAGCACTGAAATCACGATTTAATACTCTTTGACCTATTGTGGAATAGTTAGCTGGACCCCCATCTACATGTTCTCTCGCACTACGAGAGGTATATCTACCAACATAATAGATAGCTCATCTTATAATAAGTTACCATAACTTTCTCCGTTCAAAGTACTTTTCAAACTAAGGGACCGATTAATTTGTCGCCTATGATACCACACCAAACGTTAACAGACCAAGGGCGCGAATAATCTACTTCGTGTTTCTAGTGATGGTTTTCTACCCTCCAGTAATACATGTTGGGCTTAACTTTGTCCTGGTTCATAAAAGTTAACTCTTCGGAGAACATTACTCGACAAAATAAATGCGGCTGTATCTGTAACTGCACCAGTGCGCAGTTGTAGTACCACATTGGATTCCTAAAACCATTCCCACTGAGTTCTTGACGCGTAGAGATGTGGTAGGGATGGTATCTGGAAAGTTCTAAGGTCGGCCAAACCTTTCTCTGAGCGAATCTTGGCTAGTAAGATACTTCTCGTGTAGTCGCATGTGGATTATAACACATTGCATGTGGTACTGCATTTTCGTTCTATCAGCAAAAGTTCATCATAACGAGCAACAGCAGCGTCCAAATTTCTCTTAAAATTATTTCGATTTTCTCTTCTACGCATAAAATATCAATTACTTCAAATTTTCCAGAAAAGGCTCCGACCCTTTCGGTATTCTTTCTTATACACTGAGTTGGCGAAGGTCATGGGACTGCGATATGCACAAATACAGAAGACGGTAGTATCAAGTACACAAGGAATAAACGGACAGTGGGTTGACGTAGCTGACATCCGTACTCAGGTGATTCATGTGAAAAAGTTTCTTACGTGATTATGTTCTCTCGGCGGGAATTAACAGACTTTGAACGCGGAATGGCAGTTGGAGCTAGACGCACTGGAATCGTTAGCGAATTCAGTATTCCGAGATCCACAGTGTCAAGAGTGTGCCAAGAATGCCAAATTTGTGGCATTAACTCTCACCTCGGACAATGCAGTGGCCGACGGCCTTCACTTAACGACAAAGAGCAATGGAAATTGCGTGGAGTTGTTAGGGCTGACATGACAAGCAAAACTGCGTGAAATATCAATATGGGACGCACGACGAACGTATCCAATAGGTCAGTGCCACAAAATTTGTCGTTACGGCAGCAGACGACTGACACGAGTGTCTTGCTAATAGCACCACATCGCCTGCAGCGCCTTTCCTGGGCTCGTGATCATATCGGTTAGACCCCAGACGACTGAAAAACCATGGCCTAGTCAGATCAGTCCTGATTACGGTTGGTAAGAGCAGATGCTAGGGTTCTGGTATGGCGCAGACTCCACGAAAGCATGGAGCCGTGGGCTCAACAAGGCACTGTGTAAGCTGGTCGTGGCTCGGTAATGGTGTTGGCTATATTTACACGGAATGGGCTGTGCCCTCTGATCCAACTGAACCGATCATGGACTGGAAATGGTTACGTCCGGCAACTTAAAGACCATTTGAAGCCATTCATTAACTTCGTGTTCTCATGATGATGCACGATATCACCGGGTCGCGGTTGTTCGCAATGGGCTTGAACAACATTCTGAAAAATTCGAGGAAATATTTTGGCCACCCAGGTCGCCCAGCATCAACCCATCGGATATTTATAGGACATAATAGAGAGGTCAGTCTTTGCACAAAATTCTCCACGGCAACACTGTCCCAATTATGGACGACTTTAGAGGCAGCGTGGCTCAGTATTCCTGCAGGGAACTTCCAACGACTTGCTGAGTTCCTGTCACGTCGAGCTGCTGCACTACTCCGGGTGCACGGAGGTCCGACACGGTATTAAAAGCTATCCCATAACTATTATGACCTTGTTGTATCACTCCGGTGCTGACGTGGGGCCCGCCTCGTAGTGGAGTGCTGGCCGATCGGGGATTTGTGTGAGAGTCCACTGTGTGTGTGTGTGTGTGTGTGTGTGTTGACCTTGTTGTATAACTCCGGCGCTGTCGTAGGGCCCGCCTCGTAGTGGGGTGCTGGCCGATCGGGGATTTGTGTGAGAGTCCACTATGTGTGTGTGTGTGTGTGTGTGTGTGTGTGTGTGTGTGTGTATTCGTGGAAGGTGCACTTGTCACTGTTATTATTAACATTTTTCCTTATAATCGCTGTGGATTGTTTTCCACCTATAACCGCACAGCGGCCAGCGCGAGAGTTACGGTGGTCAGCCGGAAGAACACACCATAATCATTCACCCTGATGGTGAGATGGAAGGGGACTAACAGCAGTCAAACGTCCCGATGGTGTGGGGCTCCAACTAAATGAGAAGGGAGCAGAAAACTACGTTACGTTAAAATGTAGTTTATTTGCGGGACTTCTAATGTCTGTCCTAAAAGTTTTATCATACGATCAAATTTGAAGAACTAAATTAAATTTTTAACAAATGTTTCAGCTGTTTCATATAAAAAATTTACATTTTTATAACAATGTAATTTAGAATCAAATAAGTTAGCTTTTAGTTAAGGAAAAAATTAATTCTTCCGATCAGTCATCAATCACGAATAGAAAAAATATTTCAGGTAAACCCTACGTACTCGAAACACTACGTACGTTTTAAGGTAGAATCCTAATCTGCCATAAAATTTGGAATACCTTTGAAAATAATAAGTTGAGCTCGCCATGCAGAGGTACGGGGGAGGGGGGGGGGGGAGTGGGGGCGGGAGGTAGGGTTTGACCAGTTTTACGACACACAGATCACCTGTTTGAGAATATTAACTTTCCATCTAAAACAGTTTTTTCGTATAATGCTTCTTTTTTTTCAAGGTATTCAGTTGTTCAAACTAACGTCCACAGATTTTATAAAAAAAACTTCCCCCTTTTTAGGATGGAGAGGGGAATAAGAGTGGTGAGACAAGCAAATAATAAGTATTCCTCTAGGTCTGTAGAGAAGAGGCAGTAACGATGTCTTTAGCAAGAGACTTCCATAACCCACTACTTTGAATCAGCTGAATATCCATCAGACATATAGCAGAATGAGTTACAATGGAGTGCTAGTTTCCGTGAAACCTTCCCGTCTCCTCTATATCTCTTTTGTTACGCTACCTTCCCTTTTATAATAACCTATGAAACCTTCCCTTAGGATTCCTATCTCTTGCTTAATAATAACAAATGAAATCTTTCCTTTGAAATTAATTGTCTTTCTCAATAATAATAAGTGCAATTTCGCATACAAATTTAAATCCTACTTATTAAAAGTGATTTGCTGATTATTTCGACGAAACATAGAATGTGTCGTCGTCGTGGCCCTCAGTCATTACCTATAATAACCCAAAACTGTTCCTTACCTTACTTACTGTTACTGGATCGCCATCTGACTGCTACATCGAACTGCGACATGAATATACTTAATCTGTTTTATCATACCCTATTAGCTGCTGATGGACTATCATAATAAGTGGCTGTATTTATTACCAAAGCTGACGTTATTATTTAATAGCAAAGCTGACGCTATTCTTTAAGTAATTTTACTGAAGTTACGTAATTCATAGTTAAACTTTTTCTTGACGACAATGAAATTTTGCAAAGATTTATGTTGATGGTTTTTGGGATGGTTTATATTCAGTAATGCAATATTGATGGCAAAAATTAATTACATTCTGAAAACGATTCTTCAAATATTTACTGTTGGTGATGAAATGATTTTACAAACGTTCAAATGGGACTTACTTCTTACAATAATCTTACAACTGGCACTGCGCAAACATACCTTCAGTAGTCTTCATTTTCTCAAAAAAAAAAAAAAAAAAAAAAAAAAAAAAAGAATTCAATAATATTAGTTCCTCTTATGATAATAGTCAGCTGATGTCTCTGTACATCCGTTTATAATCTCTTGTAAATCATAGCTGGTGGATGGCAGGCACACCGCTCCTCTCAACCTCTCGCTTCAGACCTGCTACCGACTCGTTTCACATCTCGCTTACTACTGACTTCCTACGAACGCTAAAGTGCGGTGTCTCCCACCAAAACTGCTTTCTGGTGCAGACAATCCCTGCTAACATTACTAAATGATCAATATGCAGCCTTTCCCGCTCGTTTCTTAAAATGTATCCATACGCGGTCTCTCCCTCCCGTTTTAAAGTTTATATCAATGTCTCTCTCGCCAACAATACTTTGGTGCAAACAATCCCTGCTACCACAATTATTTCCAAAATGACAAATATTAATAATTCCTACTTACTCCTATTAATAAAATATAAACATCTTTCATAAATTGTGGTTTGACAATAGACAATAGAAATATACACGTCTTACATCCGTAACGTTCTTTAAAGGCGATTATACTGCTACAGACACAGTGGCAAACATGACACATTTTCAAAACATCACTGCTGGAGAAAGGCTCCAGACACATGTGTATTACCGAGAATGCAAAGAATCGAATCAGCTGTGTAACTAAAGAAAACGTAATACATGAAAGCTAAGAAGTAGACAAAATAACACAGTTCTGTTTCCTTTGCATGATGAAATAGTTATGTAAAGTACGACAGTTAATACGCAGTCTCAGCTGCCAAAAATTTTGCCTGACACACATGAAAGAAAAATGCCCGTATTGGATCCAATAAATTCTCTTGTCTAACAGACTGATCGCGCGCAAACACATTTGGGAGTCAAGCAGTTTACCGTCAAAATGAAAATGGCAAAGGTTTTGAACTCACTTTGTAACCTCCCCACAAAAATAATAATGTTTAATAATAATGCAAAATGGAGCCAAACGTAACCTTCCCGCAAAATATGTTAAATAAAAATTGTGAAATGGAACCATGAACCGAATGTAGCCTCTCAACAGAAATTATAATATCTGGTAAATTTTATAAGGACAGCAGCGCTGACCTTCGGCCCTGTATTCTGAATAACAAAAGCAAAATTCTTACCTCAATAAACTGCAACTATATCTGCTCTTGTTTATCGACACAGCTTCGTGCAATGCTGGCGTATTTTTTTTTTTTTTTTTGATTCTTGGAAGGAATGCATAGGAAATATTCTTTCAATTGAAATGAATGCTTTTTCTTCAAAAGAGTGGAAAAATTCTTTAAATTGAAAAGAGTTACTTTATACAAAAATTATTATTGGGGCATTTTTTCTGAACAAATTAAATCACAATTAACATACATTATTAAATATGCGCAAGGCTGCTTCTTTACCTTCTACAACAATACTCATCCTCCAGAGTCCTGACCAGAGTCGCGAGCAGAGCACACAGCCGACGCATGCCGACTCCCGCCGACTACCGTATCCGACTCACTACTACTGCAGACTCGCGCAGACAAGCGCAGACTGACCACAACTGTCGACTAGCGCAGACTCGCTACAAGCAACAACTAACGATAAACTACTCTCTGGTCAGAGATTCTATCATGCCTCGCCCATCGCCGGCCAAGCATACACCTTACAACTTTACATGCCAGGTCTCTGGTTTGTGACTAGAACCGAATGTGTCCACAACTTAGATCAGGTGAAATTAACAGAGACGAAAGAAGAAAATTACAGTCTTTGTGGAAATAACCACTTATGCACAAACGCCGCTTCTCCATGGACAAACTATGTTCTTAGCAAACAAAGTGGTAGAGACAGCGAGCAAGGGTACCGGTAGTTACCGAACTTGCAAATATCGGTCTTTCACTCTCTGCGGAGTCCTGTTTCACGAAGAAATATAAAATGAAATACACCACGTGACAAACACTGTGAAATACCCTGTACACATGGTCGGACGTCAATGTATAACTTCGTACAAATAGACAGTGTCAGCTGGTGACCGAATGGTCACAAGAATGCATTTGGTATTTGTCATGTTTAGTGTATTTACAAGCCGGGCCAGTGTACATAAAGGACGAGAACAGTGTCAGATGTTGAGCGATCAACTTGGAGACACGGAGACTGCACTTACCCGCCTAAGACATCAGTATCAGTGTCAGTACCCGACGGAATTTGAAAGTCGTCTCACTGTTGGTCTCTGTTTGGCAGTTCGCCTCCTTAGCTGAGTGGTAACATGTTTGCCTCTCATGGAGCGGGCAATGGTTCGATTTCTAGACTGGGTGCTGTGTTGTCCTTATTATCGGTTCATTATCATCGTCACGCATGCCGCCCAATGTAGCGTCACCTGAAATAATATTTGCAACTCGGCTGCCGAAACTTCCCAGATCGCTGCCAAGAGATCGTTTTTCCATTTGGCCAGTGGGTCGAATCGTGCATTAGACAGATCTGTGGGGCATTCAGATGTGACAGTGGCCTGATGTTGAACTCCATGGGGGGACCTCAAGGAAGGCATACTCGTCATCAAGGGTCCAACTGATTCCGACTGACCCCATCTGCCCATGAGAAGGTCACCGTATTGTGCACCACATCATAACCCCTTCCCATGTGCGCCTGCCATCCGAGAATGAGTAACTCCTGCAACACTCTGTATCATTACCATCCCAAGAGTAGGATGCCTTTGGAACAATGCTGTAACCAGGGAGCAACAACTGCACATGAATGCCGTCGCACTGTGTTAAGCCACGAAATGCGGTTGTGCACTAACCCGGATGATCGTTGTCAGCCAATAAGCTATAGTGGCGAACTGGGGAAGGACGCAGTCTTAAAATTGTTTGGAGAGGCAGAGCGATATTACTCATGGTGCTACACCTTACACGGAACTATCGTGGGGCCATTTTTCAACAGAAAGCTCGTCCGCACTTGGGACGAGTCTCTATGAACTTTCTGCGTGATGCTGAAACATTACCGTGGTCAGCAAGCTCACGATATCAGTTTCTGATGGAACACACGTCAGAGCAGGTCGAAATTCAACTCGGTCACAGTATCCCTATCCATGGTATTGAGGGCCTGTTTCAACAGTTGTACGGCAGCGTGCCTCAAGTCAGGATACAGCGGCTTCATGAGACACTTCCCAACCAGACCAGAGTGGGTTCCAAGCGATACTGGTAATTCGATTCATATTGCCTAGTCCTTTGTGAATCTGACAATTTGTAATCACTGAAATAACACTACCCGCCCTCTCAGCTGGAGAAGTTTCATCTCGTTTCCTCCCTGCTTTCAGGGTGTTATATTTCCATTGTCAGGCGGTGTACAAAGCAATGATATTCCTGAAACTTCGTGGAAGATCAAAACAGTATGGCGAGCGGAGGCTCGAATCTTTACCTTTCCCGAGTTTGAGTCTCCGTCTGGCACACAGTTTTAATCAGTCCACACTCCGCTGCAAAGCGAAAATTTGATTCAGATAATATTTGTGTCAGTATCAGAGACTTACAACAAGAAGGCACAAAATATACCTACACAGTAACCGATCAGGTAAATCTTTACTAGTATACCCTGTCACTAAGTGAATAACGTTGAATCATTTTGTGGAGAGAACCTCAGCTATGATCCAGCATTGGTTATCCTTTCTGTTTCATTTACATAATAAAGCCATTTTTCCTGCTCCAAGACTGAATGTCTGTGAGAGCTTCCACTATATTACAGAAGCAATATTCTGAGTTTATGATACAGTTAGCTACCAACGCTATAGTTAACGGTGCGCTCGCTATAAATTAAATGCACATCCGGCGATGACTAAGGTGAAGCTACCGATTCTCTCCCCTAGCGACACTGTGGCTAAAGTCGCTACTAATGAGCGTACAAATACTGGTTCCTTACCACACGGAAGTAAGATGAAATGAAAAAAAAATCCTTACCACACAATATGAGCTATTGCCATGTTTTGGTGCTAGAAAAATGTTTCAGGTGAAACATAATGTAGGTGACTGCTTTGCCAACACGATCTGAGACATGTAAATCACTTAGTAAAAGTCATCAATATTGCAGTAACATAATTAGTATTTCCTCAGTTCCTGATAATACTCTAACTCCAGCTACAATGTATGCAAATGAGTAGCACATTGCCGGCGGGAGTGACCGAGCGGTTCTGGGCACTAGAGTCTGGAACCGCGCGACCGCTACGGTCGCAGGTTCGAATCCTGCCTCGGGCATGGATGTGTGTGATGGGTTAGTTAGGTTTAAGTAGTTCTAAGTCCTAGGGGACTGATGACCTCAGAAGTTAAGTCCCATAGTGTTCAGAGCCATCTGAATCATTTTTGAGTAGCACTTTACTTGATTTTAGCGCTGATTACTTACTGGACATAAGAATGGAAACGAAAACGAACTCTACACATTAGTGGATCATTTCATGGTTACAGACGTAACATTTGTATAACTTACATTAGAGTATTGACACGAAAACACAAAACAGATAGTCCTGGAAAGGCGCGTGGGGGAGCCTATGGTCAGAGGCACTTTGCCGCGGTTCGAGAGGTTGCCCCCATCGGAGATTCTTGTCCTCCCTCGGGCACGGGTGTGTGTGTTGTCCTTAGCATAAGTAAGTTTAAGTTAGATTAAGTAGTGCCTAATCCTAGGGACCGATGACCTCAGCAGTTTGGTCCCATAGTCCTTACCACAAATTTCCAATTTTTTTCCCTAGAGCTGGAAATGATGACGTGTGCTGTGTTGAATTGTCACTAAACAAAGGAACAGGGAGTGTTACAGACGTAACGAAACCTTCACTTCCCATGGCAAGACCCAATAATAACCACAGGGTTAACGAAGTACAAAAATCACAGGAGTTACCAGACGTCAAATCTAATATCTGTGTCATTAAAATATACGTAAGACAGACTCCAATAAATAAATGCTCCTCTTGTACTGTTAGGATAAGAAACAATCAAATGAAAACGAGACACAGTGAAAAGAAATAAGTAAAACTTTTAATATTTCAAAAGTAATCGCCATAATTTTTGATACCAACAGTGAGAAAAACGGTCAATTTCTTCACGTCAGACGTTTGCGGTTGCCTACGGAACCGTGCTTATATGCTGTGCAGCATGTCTTCGTCCGAAGTAAATTATATGCCACAAATGTCGTTCTTCAAGGCTCAAAAATATGGAAATTCCGCGGGGAGAGGTAGGGACTCTACGGAGGGTGTGTAAGGGCTTCCTAGCCAAACTTCTGTAGCGTAGTCGAAACAACCTTAAAAATGCCGTCGTCGATATTCCTTTCAGTGTGGACTTGATGACGCAATTCACGTTTTCTAAACTTTCCTGTTACTGGTGTACTTTATGGCGCTATGTTCAAGTAAGTCAATGAGCAGTTGGTCTTCGAAATCAAACAAATAGGGCATCATGATCCTCCCGGAGCAGGAATCCTGTTATTTCGACTACGCTGAAGAAGTTACATTAGAAAGCCCTTACACATCCTCCATAACGTCCCGATGTCTCCCCATGAGGTTACTGCTTGTGGAGCCCTGACGAGACATTCGTGGCTGTCTATTTGCTACAGACGAAGAGGTATACCCGGGCGTACAACCTGGGTACAATCATGATTCCACAGGCAACCGCAAATACTTTTCGTGAATACATTGAACGTTTTGTCTCACAGTGGGATTAATGTTTCAACGATTGTGGAAATTACGTTTGAGATACTAAACAGTTTACTTGCTTTTTTCCGTCACGTATTCATTTGACTTCTCTTATATAACGAAAGAAAAAAGAAAAAAAAACAAGAGTGCACTACAGAAAGTACCGCAGCGACTCAAGGTGGCAAGCCTTAATGCAAAACATGATGTGAAATTGAAGTCTGCTGGAAATAATGACAGTATATTAATAATGTGTTATGATCTGACGAAACTGCAGTCATCTGCTCATACCCGGAGGTTCTTTGATTGCTCTGAGAGATGGCTCACCGGTACTAGAACATACGAAACGTAAATTCACTTTATTACAAAAACAGTGTACAGATTTATTTTACACAATGTATTGTGAGACGATACAGTCCCCAAAAAGGTGTCCATGAACTGTGAGAGCTGACGCGGCCGTGCGTGCTTTCTTTCTTTTTTTTTTGTGGTTGAATGACGGACGTAGAGGCGCGAGTACTCGTTTGACAGTAAAAGAGGAGTGGCAACGTGGAACTTAGGACTGCCTGTAGCGGCACCAGCTTTGTAGTTCCACTGTTAAATGTCAACGCACTATGCGCATCTGCTGTTGGATCGTTCTGGAAGTATGAGAAGGTGACTAGAAAGCGTTCAGGATGCTCTAAAGCCAAGTGATCCGTTCTATTTTTATTTTATTTTTATTTATATTTTTCTTTATGTATATTTATATATGTTTATATATTTGTTATTTATATTTTTATTTATATATTCTAAATAGCATAAATTTTAAAAATTCAAAATTTGACAACACCGTGACTGAATTTTATAAACGAATCAACACAGAAATGATATAAACATTACCAGTATTGAAATAAAGGTTAAAATGTTTATTCCACTAGGAAATAGTGAATTTTAGCTGTAAGATAAATTAATACGTTGAAACTAGAGGCAGTATTGTAAAATGAATGTACTTAGGAAAGTATAAGCTTGCATATTTATAATTGTTTGTCTCTTTTATCAACAATATAAGATAAATAATGTTTTCCATGATAGAATTACAATTTAGGAGAAAATTAGTGAGTGTGATGAAAGACTGAAGGCAGCTATGAAAAGATGAGAAAATTTTCAAATAAATTCATGTGTGATACATGTGCATAGCGATTAACTGTGCTTTCTATATGTTCTGGAAGGAAGAGAGTATAATTTTTGAATCATGTTAAAATGAAAGGATATAAATATTCGGCAGGCATCTTGCCGCGGATTGACTGATTTTGTCGGTGATAGGAGGCGAATGGCCTGATTCTTGCAGTATTTGGAGGCAGTTCTGTGATGAAGTTTTGCATGCTAAGACAGTCGCTTCGTGAAAGTAATGAAATTTTCTTAAGAGTGTAAACGTGGAAATTTACGCATGTGTCGCTAGCCAACACTTAGAAACATTTTCGCACAGTAAACACAAAGATTTTCGTCAAGGAATGGTTCTGACCTTTGAAACTTCAACACCGATCTTTGCGGATGGCTTTTGGGACTTGTGATTTGGCGATTTCGCAACTGAGGAACTTAAATTTTAAGTGAGTGGAACTTACAAACAGAGCGAGATATTCGAGTGTACGATTTACTGACTGAGTTTATCCAAACAATCGCATTGGCATAATAATTGTCAATATTAGCTTTCTGTAAACTTGTTAATGTGAGAAAAACAAGAAATAAATCCACTTTAATCTGCGAGGGTAGTGCACTCTCTTAAGCCAAATTCCTGCCTGCATTTAACTGCAAATACGCTTTTTTTAAATTGAGAATTTGAAGGACCAATGTGACGATTTGTTGGTTAGCCACTAGACTTAAATGCAGCCAAATTATAAAAACATTCAACCGTTCACACTGGCCCTTGGTAGAGGGCTACTAATTGGAGCATTTTTACACAGACAATCGGCGCAGTGTCGCTAGGTGCTCTGAGCTAATTTAGTTACTCGTTTGGACATAAACTTTTAAGAGACTGCGGTTTTTTTTCTACCACAAATGAACACAGTCAAACCACAATTGCTATAGGACTATGTCGAATAATTACAAGTGTCTTTGAACAGTAATGCATCACATGTTGAATGCAATTACAAACTTTTCTCTTGTAATACATGTTCAAAATTTATAAAACTGCAGTTCCATCTGACACTTGAATAGAACTGGTGTCCTAATTAGATGATGCTGAGTTCTTCAGCAGAGGTCACGAACTGGGGCAGGTAGAGTCCATGTTCAGCTAAGTATCGACCTCAGCGCTATGGCACTGCAGAGCTGAGAGTGCGGGCGTATCTTTGTTACTCTCTTCCACTCGTCGTTGCGGATTGCAGCGCGACATCGCTAGTGTCTATGGTATCAATGCGGGTTGCCGATTTTGTTGTGGCACCGCGACCTTTGGACGATACTATTTGTTGAATGCAGTCCTTCAGAGTTAAAACAGAGGTTCGTTGGTTGCAGAGGGATGTTACTCAGCCAGTTTGGCAGCAGCATTACAACCGCTGATGCTTTCCTACGATTACCTTACAGAATTCCGGTCTGCCGTTTCACATATAGGTTATAATGGAAGCAAACTTGTACTGTGGAAGATACTCTCAACTATATCACTATCTTCGTCTAGTTCCAAAATTTAAATTTTTAATCCGGTGTCATCATGCTTGCGAAATATTCACAATGACGTGTCGATTCTGCAAAATTACTTTTATGAAATATCTAATCACTCTATTAATCTAAATAATTTTCATTTTTACCTTCCATATTATTTTACACATCTAGTTTCGTAGGACCAAACTGAGGAGCAAATCTCCAAGGTCATGGAACGTCTCATACACGACACTGCAACACAAAAGCAGTAACAGATAAAATAAAATGTTTATGAAACCAAATAAACAAGTCACAGGTTTATGTAAACTCAATCAACAATATACCACAGGAATCAGCTAAATTCTTCGAGTAACTCCACGACAGAGTGGATGGAGAGACCCATGGAGAAACTCTTCAATTTAGATTTGACAGTGCGAGGATTACTACTAAGATATTTGAATTCTTGTGGAAGTTTATTGAATATGGATGCAGCATTATACGGCAAGGAAGTGTGATCCAAATGCAGACTGGATTTCTGCCTTATATTAACTGAGTGAGAGCTGCTAATTCTTGTGAATAACCAGATACTCTCACCAAGACACGACGTAAAGAATATGTTTATTGTGAGGCCAATGTCAGATTACCCGGACTAATGAACAGGGGTAGACAAGAGGTTCGAGAACTTACACAACTTTTTGCCCGAAGAGCCTGTCTCTAAGCCAAAACTATCCTTTGAGAATGGAAAACAGTAACCCCCAAACATAATACCATACGTCATAAGCGAATGAAAATGGCAAGGTAGCCTACATTTCGAGGCTAACTATGACTTAGTTCAGATGCTGTTCGAATAGTAAAAGGGGCAGTATTACGTCTTTGAACACGATTCCTGAACGTCGGCTCTCATCGACAGTTTACTATCTACCTGAACACCGAGAAACTGTTCAGTTTCACTCACCACATGACCTTTCTATGAAATAAAAAGTTGGAGTTTGTTGAGTTGTGTGTTATAAACAGTAAGAACGGAGTCTTATTATGATTTAGCGTTAGTTTATTTCCAACATGCCATAAACTTATGTCATGAACTGGACTATTTGAAGCACAGCCAATGTTGCTCACAACATCCTTTATTACCAAGGTAGTGTCATCAGCAAACACAAATATTTTAGAATCGCCTTTAATAGTACAGGGCATATCATTTATGTAAATAATGAACAGAGGTGGCCCCAGCACTGATCCCTGGGGTACCCCCTCCATTTGACCATGCCCCACTTACTACCCACATCATAGCCATACTCAACACTATGGATAACGACCTTTTGCTGACTGTTATTGAACTAAGAGGTGAACCAACTGTAAGCTACTCCCAGTATTCCATAAAGGTCCAATTTCTGAAGCAATATTTTGCTGTCAGCAGAATCAAACACTTTACTTAAATAAAAAAAGATGCCTAGCGTGCGAAATCTTCTGTTTAATCCACCTAAGTACCTCCTCGAGAAAAGAGAAATAAACATTTTCAGTAGTTAAACCGCTTCTAAGAGCGAACTGTACATTTGATAGGAAATAATGTGAATAAAATGACAAATTATCTTTCCAATAACTTTAGCAAACATTGATGACATAGAAATAAGTCTACAACTGTCTACCTTATTTGTTTCTCCCTTTTTATAAAACGGCTTTATTTTTGAGTACTTTAATCGTTCAGGGAAACTGACCATTTTTAAAGGACAAATTACAAATATGACTAAGTACAGGGCTAACATGTATGGCACAGTACTTTTATGTTCTGCTATGCACTCCATCATGTCTATAAGAGTCCTTAGTCTTCAGTGTTTTAGTTATATACTTAGTCTCCCCCTTGTCTCTACCACAGAGGAATGTTTCAGGCATCAACCTCGGAATGTTATTTTGCAAGAGAGGTATAGGATTCCCTGTAGAAACTTGTTTTTATTTAATTGTCCAGCTCAGAAAGTGATTGTTAAATACTGTACACATATCTTACATATTAGTAACAAAAATATTTTTACTACGAGCTGACTTTATATCATCGACCTTGTGCTTCTGACCAGACACTTTCCTCACTACTGACCATACGGTTTTAATTTTATCCTGTGAATTAGCTATTCTATTTGCGTGACATATACTCTTTGCCTTCCTAATAACATTTTGAGCACCTTACAGTACTGTTTGTAATGAGGTACTGTAGCTTGATTGTGACTACTTCTAACATTTTGATATCGTTCTCACTTTATTCCACATGGTATCCTTATCCCGCTAGTCAGGCATCCAGGCTGCCTTTTACTGTTACTACCCTGTTTAGAATGTTCTAACGGAAAGCAGCTTTCAAAGTGCGTAAGAAATGTGTTAAGGAAAGCATTATATTAGTCATCTTTGTTATAGGCACTATAAATGTCCTGCCACTCTTGTCCCTTAATGTGATTTAAAAAACTGTCTAGTGCCATTGGATTAAATTTGTTTGAGTACTAAAACCTTTTAGTGTTAAAATTTGTGCATCTTATCTGAAAGGTCGTACACCCTTTTATTAACACAATTCCCATCTATTAATGAAGATTGAATAAAAATAATTGTCTATGGCTGTGCTATTGTTCCCCTGCACCCTGGTTGGAAAAAACACAGTCTGCATCAGATCATATGAATTTAAGAGGTCTTACAACATCCTTTTCCTTGCACAATAACATATAAAATTAATGTTGAATTCACCACGCATAATTAATTTTTTATACTTCATATAAAGTGAACCAAGACCCCTCTCTAGTGTGACCAAAATGCTTTGAAGTCAGAGTTAGAGACCTATAAAGAACAACAATTAGACGTTTACTTTCACGAAATTCAACTGGCCATGCACAACATTCAAATATCTGTTCAGTGCAATGCCGTGATGCGTTTGTGGACTCAAATGAAATTCTAACCTCTATCGTGGCAAAGAAAGCCTCTGAACTGTCAAATTATTTATGTGGTGGTCCGATATACCAATAATGTCAATGTCAACAACTATCAGTAGTTCACTATAACACCTCTTACATTTTTATGAAGTATACTAATTCCCTCACTACTTCGATACCTGTCCTCCTCTGAAGTTTATTCCTTTCTTAAGCAGGGATACCTATCAGTTGACTTCAGTCTAAAAAAGGTGCAGCTTTAACACCAATTACTGCAGGAATTCTTCAGTCAGTGATCCCACCACCGCCCACTGCACCGTAAAGCTTTGCGAGCCACTCTTTCCTATACCTATTGAGATTCAGGGCATGCCTAGCGGAACCCATTCTATTGATGGACTCAACGGCACCACTGCAATGTGAGCCATGCCGTCCGCCGTCAGTGCCTTCTCCAGCACCATGTTATCACACCTAAGGCAGCATTAAGATGAGGACGATCATGACGCTGAAACAACCGCACGAAGAGCACGTTAGTGCCACCAGTTTGAGTAGCTATCTTTACCATATCAACCCCTACATCATACTCCCCGTCCATATCAAGACTATTCCCTGCTCCACACACTATCACTACCTTATCCTCTTTCGTAAAATTCCTACTTAACGCCTCTATGTTAACAGTCACCTGAGCCAAACCTGCACTGGAAAAATGGAAATGTCGTGTGGCTAGAGCCTCCCGTCGGGTAGACCGTTCGCCTGGTGCATGTCTTTTGATTTGACGCCACTTCGGCGACCTGCGCGTCGATGGGAATGAAATAATGATGATTAGGGCAACACAACACCCAGTCCCTGAGCGGAGAAAATCTCCGACCCAGCCGGGAATCGAACCCGGGCCCTCAGGATTGACAGTCTGTCACGCTGACCACTCAGCTACCGGGGCGGACAACCTGCACTAGTCTTCACAGTGCTGGCGACCTGGTACTCGCTCCCCAACACTACCTGCAACGGGTGGCCCACACCTATGCCATGCTAACTACCTAGCAGCAGAATATTCTTCTTTATGTTAGAATTTGCAGCTGACTTAGGCTCCCGTACTGCTGAGGGCTGCTGCATTTTTCCTACACCTACAGCTACAAGAGACTGCTCTCATCTCTGACTGTTAGTAAAATCTGTTGGTTTTACGCAAAGTACAACTCTCAGAATATCTCCTCCTCCTCCTGACTGCCTTCTTACCAACTGCCCGTTTCTACTCTCCAACCATCTTCACCCTCCTCAACCTATCTAGTTCCTCCATCACATCTTGTAACTACACCTGAAGGGCACAGACCTAACGCTCCTGCTCGACTGTCAACTTATTTCTGCTACAAATTCTGCAATTACAGCAGACGATCTCGCTATAATGACCAGTGGCTTGCCCACTACATTCCGCCCAATGAAAATACTTTGAAAAAATCTTACACTGTCACCTGCTACTCACAAACCTAGGACAAAACCCACACCTCACACTCGTGATAAAATTTTAGCAGTTAGTGAAAAAACTGAAAGTCTACGTTACCTAAGTTCAATTACAAGATCAGAACTACTTAAAAAACTAACAATAGTGATCTCGAATTTCGCTCTCTACTAAGAAAGCAGTCACTTTTGTTAATACTACTAAATCACAACTATTACCATTATTACATAAACTTCACAAAATTTCTGATCAGACACAAAAAAATTTAAGCGACCACTGAACAATAAACGAAATTAAACACAATGAACGATAGTTTTGCCGAAATATTTCAGTGCTAGCAATAAGAAACGTCAGCTGAAGACTACCATACTAAATTTAATAAATGACTCCAACGCAGCAACGACTCTGAGAAACATAGTTGGTGAAAGTTTCCGAAAGTTTATTAAACCGTTATCTTGTCAAAAACGGCCCGAGACACCGTTGAAAACTACCAAATTTAATAAGAGAATAACAGTGTACAAACAACTTTGTCAGGACTTGATAACTGCTACAGCTACAACTCCAGGTCGCGAAATGTAAACACAAAGCTAATATTTGGATGTACAATTGAAAACTACTAGATTTAATATTCGAATACAGTGCACAAACAACTTTGTCAGTACCTAGCTTTAGAAACGCAACAGCTTTTCATAATCTTAATTTAAGCTCTTAAAATTTTAGTTAGGTACTTGGAGGTAGTTGAATGTGTAACTACAAGGAAAGCTGTAGTTTATATAAACTAGCCTAAATTCTTATTGATTTCGGTGTTCTGTGAAATTGTCAACGTAAGTATATAATTATCAAGATATCAATGCGAAACTGACAGCGAGTAATTAAAATAAATCAGGAATGAACAGATATTGCCATTATAGTGGCTGTCGTACTAGTATATTAGATTATATTTGACGTTTTTAGTTACAAACATTTTTCGGTGCAACAACAGTTAAACTTTAACCTGGTTATTTCTTGATGGGGCCTTTCAAACACGGTGAATGAACGGAACATTTGGTTAGAGAAAAGTTAATCTACCTGTTTGATTATAATGCATGCATACCAGGATATAAATGAATGAAAACGACATTTCCTAAAACTTTCAGCGATAGATGGCTGGATAAATAGCCGTTCTATTTACTGAGGCACTCCAGATCTCTCGCTCTGCTAAGTACGATCACATTTGTCCAGCCTTCAGAGATGACAAGCAGTGAGGCGCACCATAAATTATGATGGCGTAGTTTACCGTGCTGAGCTATAATTAGTACATGTTTAATACATAGCATCCTGTAATTGTCACAGCTTATCCTTAACTAAAGGCTATGGTGAAATAACCAGGTAAACCACATTTACGTAATTACAAGTAAAGCACAAAAAACCGTGCACAAATTGAAACCAAAGAAAAACTGGTCTTGACTTTTCTCATCGTTTATATAGGCCACCAGTGCACCGTACTAGCTCATTAGATAACCCTACACAAATTTATTATGATTATTTATTAAATTTTAAAAACTAGGACTTCTCTCTCTCGTGCATCAAAGAGTTTTATTTTATAAATACTTTGTCAATTTAAAAAAAACAATAAAGAATCAACTATTCGCAATTTACGGTTACTGAACATTATGAGGACTTTTAGATTTAAAAGAATTGATAAAGTCATAAAATTCATAGCTGTGTGATACTATTAAGAAGTTCATTGTGCCTCTCGCAGACCAGCTTACTATGGAAGTCCATGTGTGAACCTAGGACCTACTTCTTGGGAACCTTACGATATTTTTATATTTCTCAGATGCAGTTGGCACAGGCCGTTCATAATCTTTTCTCTCAGAAAAAGTCAGTGTAGCTGAAGCTTCTTGTATTATGAAATCATGGTAGCTAAGTTGTGATAATGAGGCACTACAGCGAACTACATTCTTGTGTTTAGTGGAGCATTCCGAGAACCTCTACTTTGAAATAGTTAACACTTCATTGCTAGTACTCTTAACGTTAGACCGAAATTGCTTTTTAAGGTGCACGTGGAGTCTGTACGTTATGTACACAAAGATGACACTGCAGAAACACCTGCCTCATGTTCCGTTCCTTTCATATGAAAGGACAGCTATCAGCCTACAGCCACTATCTGGCTGAACTTGAAAGTGTACTTCGTATCTTGGTTCACAGAGCCCATGCCATCTTTGAACCTGAGGTTTTGTTAGCTGTTTCAGCCCAATTCGAGGTCACCTTTCGTCAGAATGGTTATAGTGAAAGACAGATCAGACTTGCGTTGCGCTGTCGATCAACTATGTACGTGATTGATGATAATACTGTGGTGTCTCCGAAATATACGGCCTTTTTGCCCTATGCAGGAAGAATTTATGAAAGGACTGGTCGTATCTTGTGGAACCAAGAGGTTAAATGTGTTTTTCGACCACTGTCTATAATATGGTTCGTTTTAGGTTCCGTAAAGGATGAACTTTGTTTGCGTAAGGTAGGCGTCTACAGTATTCATTGCAGTCGTGACATATAAATGTCACGATGCTTGAGGACTAACGTACTCAGCATAAGCGTCACACACGCTTGCAACAGCCGAGCAAATCCGTCATTGCAGAACACCATCTTAGCGCCTGCCATCCTATGGAATATAACAACGCGAAGATTCTGGCATGTACTTCCATCTACTGGGGTGACGCTATTAAGTAAGCAATTGACATTAAACTAGCAAGTAATCTTATAAATAGACTGCCCGACAAGCCGCGCCGTCCAACACGCTGCTTCCCGAGCACGAAGGCGTGCCGGTGCCCGGAACGAATCCGCCCGGCCAGCCTATTGATGGTTTTTATGCGGTTTTCCATCTGCCTCGGCGAATGCGGGCTGGTTTCCCTTATTCCGCCTCAGTTACACTATGTCAGCGATTGCTGCGCGATCATGTCTCCACGTACACGTACACCATAACTGCTCAACCCCGCAAACATTTGGGGTACACTCGTTGGTATGAGAAGTTGCCGTGGGGGTCCACTGGGGACGGAAGCGCACAATAACCTTGTGTTCGGTGTGGGGCGGCGGTGTATTCGTCGTCGCTGTACTGGCGTCTCACCCGGCGTGATGGTATGGGATGCCATTGATTACACGTCTCGGTCACCTCTTCTTCGCAGTGACGGCACTTCTAACAGTGGACGTTACATTTAAGATGTGTTACGACCGTGCGAAACCCTACATTTCAGCAGGATAGTGCACGACCGCATGTTGCAGGTCCTGTACGAGCCTTTCTGGATACAGAAAATGTTCGACTGCTGCCTTTGCCAGCACATTCTCCAAATCTCTCACCAACTGAAAAAGTCAATGGTGGCCGAGCAACTGGCTCGCCACAATACGCCAGTCACTACTATTGATGAACTGTGGTATCGTGTTGAAGCTGTATGTGCAACTGTACCTGTACACGCCTTCCAATCACTGTTTGACTCAATGCCCAGGCGTATCAAGGCCCTTATCATGGCCAAAGTTGGTTCTTCTGGGTACTGAGTTCTCAGGATCTATGCACCCAAACTGCGTGAAAATGTATTCAAATGTCAGTTTTAGGATAATATATTTGTCCAATGAATACCCGTTTATCATCTGCATTTGTTCTTGGTGTAGCAATTTTAATGGGCAGTAGTGTAGATAATAGGAGAATAATTGGGAAACGTGTTGGCCGCGTCCAGCGAAACCTACACTGCACAGTGGTTATAGTCAGAGTGGGAAGAGGGTGTCGCCACAATACGGCAACGACCATGTGGTTGTCGGGAACCAGTGCAACAAATGCGCCTCGAGCAATATAAAAACGAGAGCCATTCAGTAAGTAATGAAACACATGTTTCTCGGCCAGTTTCCGTTGAAAAAATGTGAAATTTATTTTGGTGCATTATCCAATATTTCCGCTTGAGCTCCTATAGTTTCATGAAGATCCGATAGGGAGGAATGGTATACGTAGCCTTCAAAATGGCATTTATAATTGAGATGCTTTCCAAGCAGAGAACTATTGCCGAGACTATTCCTGTGAAAGATATTCATAGGCCGCTGCAGGGACACCTGTCGAACAAAAGCATGGCCAGGCGTTGGGTGAGGTGTCTGCCGTCATCGCAAAAAGCCCGAGGAAACCTGTCTGATCCCCTGCTTGCTGACCGGTCACACACAGCTGTGACTCCTGCAATGCCAGAACGGGCGCATACTTGCTGCTCAACTGGACGTCTCTGGTGGTAGTGCTGACACACTCGTCCAGCAGTTGTTGTACTCATAGGTGTGTGACCACTAGGTTCCTTGCCGCCAAACACAAGCCTTACGAGGCTGACTGGGACAATCTTTTGGCTAATGTAGTCAGCGGCGATGAACTTGTTTCATCACTTCGATTCGGGAAGAGATCTTTCCTCTGAATAAAAAGTTCAAAGCTGCACCTTCAGCCATATGAGTCATGGCAAAAATCAATAAGTACTGAAACACAGTCTTTTCGGCCAGTTTAGGTTGAGAAAATGCGAAATTTGGTATGAAGTATTGTCGAACATTCCCTTTTCACTCCCTATAGTTTCACGCAGTTCCGATGAGGAGGATCGGTATTTCGAAGGGGTTATTCTGTCTGATGTCCTCCCTCATGACGCAACCATCAACTCTGTATTGTGCTGCCCTCAGGAAGGAAAGAAACGGCTCTAGTGTGTTCATCGCCAGAAAAGTGCAGATGAACTTCTCCTTCTATATGACAACGCAAGACCTCACAGAATCCTGTACACTCCAGTGGAGCTCGCGAAACTTCATTGGACTGTTGTTCCTCATACACCCTACAGCCCAGATCTCCCACCTTTTAACTGACAGCTGTTTGGCTCACTGAAGGATGCACTCCATGAGAAGCGGTATGTGGATGATGGGGCGGTTTTTGAGGCAGCAGGATGGACACACTGGCCATTCAGGGAAGGTAGCATAAGGCCATCCCACTGAACAGACATTGTTGTTGTTGTTGTTGTTGTTGTGGTCTTCAGTCCTGAGACTGGTTTGATGCAGCTCTCCATGCTACTCTATCATGTGCAAGCTTCTTCATCTCCCAGTACCTACTGCACCCTACATCTTTCTGAATCTGCTTAGTGTATTCACCTCTGGGTCTCCCTCTACGATTTTTACCCTCCACGCTGCCCTCCAATGCTAAATTTGTGATCCCTTGATGCCTCAGAACATGTCCTACCGACCGATCCCTTCTTCTAGTCAAGTTGTGCCGCAAACTTCTCCCCAATTCTATTCTGTACCTCCTCATTAGTTACGTGATCTACCCACCTTATCTTCAGCATTCCTCTGTAGCACCACATTTCGAAAGCTTCTATTTTCTTCTTATCCAAACTACTAGTTATCGTCCATGTTTCACTTCCATACATGGCTACACTCCATACAAATACTTTCAGAAACGACTTCCTGACACTTAAATCTATACTCGATGTTAACAAATTTCTCTTCTTCAGAAACGATTTCCTTGCCATTGCCAGTCTACATTTTACATCCTCTCTACTTCGACCATCATCAGTTATTTTACTCCCTAAATAGCAAAACTCATTTACTACTTTAAGTGTCTCATTTCCTAATCTAATTCCCTCAGCATCACCAGATTTAATTTGACTACATTCCATTATCCTCGTTTTGCTTTTGTTGATGTTCATCTTATATCCTCCTTTCAAGACACTGTCCATTCCGTTCAACTGCTCTTCCAAGTCCTTTGCTGTCTCTGATAGAATTACAACGTCATCGGCAAACCGCAAAGTTATTACTTCTTCTCCATGAATTTTAATACCTACTCCGAATTTTTCTTTTGTTTCCTTTACTGCTTGCTCAATATACAGATTGAATAACATCGGGGAGAGGCTACAAACCTGTCTCACTCCTTTCCCAATCACTGCTTCCCTTTCATGCCTCTCGACTCTTATAACTGCCATCTGGTTTCTGTACAAATTGTAAATAGCCTTCCGCTCCCTGTATTTTACCCCTGCCACCTTCAGAATTTGAAAGAGAGTATTGCAGTTAACATTGTCAAAAGCTTTCTCTAAGTCTTCAAATGCTAGAAACGTAGGTTTGCCTTTTCTTAATCTTTCTTCTAAGATAAGTCGTAAGGTTAGTATTGCCTCACGTGTTCCAACATTTCTACGGAATCCAAACTGATCTTCCCCGAGGTCCGCTTCTACAAGTTTTTCCATTCGTCTGTAAAGAATTCGCGTTAGTATTTTGCAACTGTGACTTATTAAACCGATAGTTCGGTAATTTTCACACCTGTCAACACCTGCTTTCTTTGGGATTGGAATTATTATATTCTTGTTGAAGTCTGAGGGTATTTCGCCTGTCTCATACATCTTGCTCACCAGATGGTAGAGTTTTGTCGTGACTGGCTCTCCCAAGGCCATCAGTAGTTCTAATGGAATGTTGTCTACTCCCGGGGCCTTGTTTCGACTCAGGTCTTTCAGTGCTCTGTCAAACTCTTCACGCGGTATCTTATCTCCCAATTCGGCTTCATCTACATTCTCTTCCATTTCCATAATATTGTTCTCAAGTACATCGCCCTTGTATAAACCCTCTATATACTCCTTCCACCTTTCTGCCTTCCCTTCTTTGCTTAGAACTGGGTTGCCATCTGAGCTCTTGATATTCATACAAGTGGTTCTCTTCTCTCCAAAGGTCTCTTTAATTTTCCTGTAGGCAGTATCTATCTTACCCCTAGTGAGACAGGCCTCTACATCCTTACAATTGTCCTCTAGGCATCCCTCCTTAGCCATTTTGCACTTCCTGTCGATCTCCTTTTTGAGACGTTTGTATTCCTTTTTGCCTGCTTCATTTACTGCATTTTTATATTTTCTCCTTTCATCAATTAAATTCAATATTTCTTCTGTTACCCAAGGATTTCTATTAGCCCTCGTCTTTTTACCTACTTGATCGTCTGCTGCCTTCACTACTTCATCCCTCAGAGCTACCCATTCTTCTTCTACTGTATTTCTTTCCCCCATTCCTGTCAATTGTTCCCTTATGCTCTCCCTGAAACTCTCTACAACTTCTGGTTCTTTCAGTTTATCCAGGTCCCATCTCCTTAAATTCTCACCTTTTTGCAGTTTCGTCAGTTTCAATCAGCAGTTCATAACCAATAGATTGTGGTCAGAATCCACATCTGCCCCTGGAAATGTCTTACAATTTAAAACCTGGTTCCTAAATCTCTGTCTTACCATTATATAATCTATCTGATACCTTTTAGTATCTCCAGGATTCTTCCAGGTATACAACCTTCTTTTATGATTCTTGAACCAAGTGTTAGCTATGATTAAGTTATGCTCTGTGCAAAATTCAACAAGGCGGCTTCATTTCTTCCGCCCAATCCATATTCACCTACTATGTTTCCTTCTCTCCCTTTTCCTAGTGACAAATTCCAATCACCTATGACTATTAAATTTTCGTCTCCCTTCACTACCTGAATAATTTCTTTTATCTCGTCATACCTTTCATCAATTTCTTCATCATCTGCGGAGCTAGTTGGCATATAAAATTGTACTACTGTAGTAGGCATGGGCTTTGTGTCTATCTTGGCCACAGTACTGCGTTCACTATGCTGTTTGTAGTAGCTAACCAGCACTCCTATTTTTTATTCATTATTAAACCTACTCCTGCATTATCCCTATTTGATTTTGTATTTATAACCCTGTAATCACCTGACCAAAAGTCTTGTTCCTCCTGCCACCGAACTTCACTAATTCCCACTATATCTAACTTTAACCTATCCATTTCCCTTTTCAGATTTTCTAATCTACCTGCCCGATTAATGGACCTGACATTCCACGCTCCGATCCTTAGAACGCCAGTTTTCTTTCTCCTGATAACGACGTCTTCTTGAGTAGTCCCCGCCCGGAGATCCGAATGGGGGACTATTTTACCTCCGGGATATTTTACCCAAGAGGACGCCATCATCATTTAATCATACAGTAAAGCTGCATGTCCTCGGGAAATATTACGGCTGTAGTTTCCCCTTGCTTTCAGCCGTTCGCAGTACCAGCACAGCAAGGCCGTTTTGGTTAATGTTACAAGGCCAGATCAGTCAATCATCCAGACTGTTGCCCCTGCAACTACTGAAAAGGCTGCTGCCCCTCTTCAGGAACCACATGTTTGTCTAGCCTCTCAACAGATACCCCTCCGTTGTGGTTGCACCTACGGTACGGCCATCTGTATCGCTGAGGCACGCAAGCCTCCCCACCAACGGCAAGGTCCATGGTTCATGGGGGGGGGGGGGGGGACAGACATTGTGTTGATAAATAAGGTACAGTAACCAAAGGAATGAAGAATAATATAGTATACTGGAAACCTGACTAAAACAACACGCTTTCAGAAAAAAAATATGTTGCATTGCTTATTGAATGCCCTCAATAACTGAATTTGGAGACAGTTGTATTCGGAGCCCTGCAGTACTACCACGATGCCATGGCTATGCTAGACAATGACACGACCGTATGCTACCGGCTATAGCCGTGAGTGCTACACAGCGTCGGGGCAGATTCCTTCTGCAATAAGTGCACCCTGCGAGAATCGGTGCTACAGTGGAACGGACCTGCTAACGCCGGACTACTGCCAGGAGGCAGCAGCTCATTTCCCATGCACAGCAGTCTTCCTCCATCCCACTGGCGTAAGTGCCTTGATCCACTGATTGACCGCTTACATGCCGCCCGGAGTGATGTCGGCATCACAGGGTGCCAACGTGTGCACCATCCAGCCGAAGAGAGAGGCCAGCTGTCTGCTGACCATCACCAGCCCGTCCCACGCTAGAGGGGGGTGTCTGCCTCAGATTGAATATGGAGAAATGTGACCAAGCTTTTCTTCGGACATCAGTCTCACTGGGCACCACGCCCAGGAGGGGTGCCAGAGGTAGCGCTGCCACCCGACAATTTAAAGTGTCATCGTCATATCGGTTTTTATTACTGTTCACATGTCTCCTTGCATTTGAAATTTTTGCGTTGCTAATTTTGTTCTCTTCTCGCCCATATCCGCACAAGGAACTCTGCATAGCAGTTTTAATTCTGGTTTAACATCTTCAGTCAGATTACAATCGTCATGAATCAGTGAGACCAGCCAAAAAGTGAATAGTTCATCTGCATTTTCATCGATCTCGCTCCAAAGTTGTACCCACTAATTTTAGAGTATACAAGGAAAATCATACGATAATACACTAGCAGAAGTAATGAGCAGAACAAAATGATTAGAACCAAAGCGAGCAATGAGACGTTACGAACGTCTCAGCATCGTTGCATATGGCAGAGAGCTATAGGGTAAAATGTATCCAAAGACGAACTAGCAGTTATGACCTCTGTTGGAAATAAGTTTTGTCTTTGACTCGAATGATCGTTCAGAAGAAATGCACTGAGAAAATAATACAGATTTTATGTTTTTCGCACACAGCTCACCATTTATCAGAGGCTGGCCGATATATACAACGACATACAATGTGAACGGTATTACCCAACCCAACAGTCAACATTTCGGCAGTGCATGATTTCTCAAGCCGATAACACGAAAGTACACAACGATGGGTTCACTCTTTGGTACAGAGTTTGAAAGAGTGATGCCAATTAATGATTTACTTTCCTTATACTGCTGATTGATTCTCTAAAGACTGTAGAGAACGATAAATTCAAAATTACTTGAATCGAATTGTAATAAATGGTGGCAATGTGCTGCTACTGATGTGCAAACGTGTTCTAAAGAAGTCTGCGTGTTAATCAGTATAACGCAGGCACTGCAGTATCGTATTTATCTGCAGGTTGTGGGCAAGCGATTTTCAAGTACAACGTCTCACCTGTACAGGAATTTTCATGATGGATGTACGAGTACAGGTAGTAGACGCATGGTTGATGACATATGGAGATTTGGGTCTGGTTGTGAGTCATACAGTGGTAGCCAACTGGTAAAGCGACCGCTCGCGATAAGCGGGAAATCCGGGTGCGAGTCTCGGTCGACACAAATTTCCATCGTCGTCATTCCATTCTACAGCTAATGCTTGTCCTTATTCGCAATTGCGAATTCGCTTATTGCATCCAACATCAGTGGTCAAAACTAATTTTTGCAGAAGAACTTTATAACCAGTTAACAGTTAAAACAAATTATAATGTTCAAATCAGTAACAAGTAATGAAACTCGTTTCGAAAACTCTTACATTAGTATGTTCAAACCGAGATATACTACGCAGTGGTGGCCCATGCAAAATCGTCGCATCGGGCAGCGTGAACCACCAGTGGCTCACACTAAATCGTCTCATCAGGTGGTGTTAATCGTCAGTGGCTTACGCTAGATCTTTCCATCATGCAGTATGAACGAATGATGGTCCACATCAGATCCTCCCATCGGGTTACATTCTGCTACATCCTGGAAATTATGGTGCCAAAAATACACGAACGTATTATGTATCACCTATTAGCCAGGCGCAACGAACAATCTTGAATACGATTTTGTGTCACCCTTCAACTGGAGAAAACATTATACGATTCGTGATTAACGTAGCGCAAAATTATTTTATGTTGGCTCTAGCTGTTTTAAATGAATGGACATTCAAAATAAAAGGTCAGTCTATTAAAATAGTAGCCTACTGAACTTAAATAAGACTGACACTCCATGATGAGAAATAGGAGAAACAAGGCCGGCATGTGCACGAAGCATGAATACGAGCGCCACCCCACAGCGAGAAACACATATCTCAATACCGGCCTGAAAGCATTATCAATTAACATTGATGTAAAGTGTACCCACCAGGTGAGCTGAGAACCCTAATGCACTGCTTCCTGGACTTGGGTAGGCCCGCCGGCCCTGGATCGAATCCGCTTGGCAGATTAACTACGAGGGCCTGTGTGCTGGCCAGCCTGGATGTGGCTTTTAGGCGATTTTCCACGTCCCAGTAGGTGAATACTGGGCTGGTCCCCACATCCCGCCTCATTTAAACGAATCGCAGACATTTGAAACACAGTAGCACTATTCCACGATTTACACTAGATTCACACACATGGGGTACACTGATTCCTGATTCCGTCTTGGGGAGGGGGGGGGGGGGTTACGGGGGGGGGGGGCGGCGGCAGGAAGGGCATCTCGCCATCCCTTGAAACTAACCATGCCAATTCAGACTGTAACCCTGTCGACCCTGCATGAACTGTGGGATAAAGGCACAAGCAATAACAATACATAGACCGATGTGAAGTGTAGACGATGATAAAATATTACAGAGAACTAGAGCTGCACTTTTCGGCCCCGTTCGGAACATATCCTGCAGCTGTTATGTACGACTTTGTACGCAAGGGTAAAGAGAGGTGGGCTACTGGGTGGTGAGCAACTGTTGCCGTAGGAAAACTGCAAAGGAGCGGAAATGATTGGCGTGCAAGTTAAGACAGTAAACAGAAGATTTACTTAACTTCTATTTCTACAAGTTTATGAAGTCATTACAAGTAATTGAGCAAGAAATGTTGTCCAGATTTCAATGTCGACAAGAATGAGGCACTGTGAACTAAAGCATGAACAATGGTGTCGGAGCTGCAACTACGCCGGACCTGCGTAGCGGCGCGTAGCGAAGAGGCTCCAAGTGCGAGTGGGTTGGCTTGGCGTCAACGTCCATCCTGTATTGCGGTGACAGAGAGTGCTCGTGGTACTGAGCTGCTGGAGACGTAGGTCAGTATGAGTGCCCGATTGGGTCCGCCGATCACACATGACTGCTGTCGGTGTGTGATGAAAACTTGCAACGCCATTGTCAATTTTGATGCCTGTAGGGTGGTATCCATATGTGGTACAGCAGATGCCTTGTATGCTCTCTTCATTGCAAAGGAGTTAGAATGAAATAACGTGGAGAGACAGATGTGCGAGGCTTCTTGATAGGATCAACGCTGCCACTCTGGAATGTTATTTTAATCTGGTTTTCCTGCCTAACAATGTCTTGAAAAGTATCCCGCATACGCAGAATTTATTACAACCTGGGAGTGTGGGCGTAACACTCAAGCTGGGGTAAAGATTCACAGTTTGTGATTCAAGGTTAGATTACAGAGCACCTCGCTCTTAATCCTGTTCTTTTTCCATAAGCCATGCCGCATCATCAACAGGGTATTTGTAACCCGTGCCCATGTAGAGGTAGGCATTTTATCGGCTACGTAGGCAGGGGCACGGTGTAGCATTTCTGAGTGCACCCACACGGCGGTTCTGGGAAAATGTTGAATCGAGCAGGCAAGCGGGAACTGGAATTTTCGTGGTTCGCACTGTCACTAAGCTATCAGAAGAAATAGGAAAAATGGTAATTTTCAGCAATTATACGTGAAAGTAAAATTAAATTCAAAATTACGCAATATGACTTCATCCAGCACTTTATTATATCAAGCATATGTCAGAATAGTTCTTGCAGGGTGATACCGTTACAAAGTAAGCAGTAGCCTCAAACGAGATGCTAAATAAATCTCTCTGTAAATTCTCTGTAGCAGTTTGGGTATATTTACCTCTAAAAACTCCTCTTTTCTTAGAAATTAATCTGTTAGTGACAACCACAAATAAAACACAGGAATGAGCAATTTCCTTTCACTGGCAGCTAAATTAGGCAATGACCATAATTTTATCCATATTGCAGAAATGAAAATATTCTCTGCCTGAACAAAATATCAAAATATTTAATTTTCCTTTTAACAAATGTTCGCTTTGTGTTTTTTTCCCTATTCAATTGTTTAAAAACACCTTCGTATTCATTGATACTTTTTCTGTCCAGAATATCCTCACTGGACCTGTAGAGACCAATAAGTTATTTCTCACCCTCTTAATAGCAAAAGTGAAGGTGCAGCAGGTTCAAATTTTGATGTCAGTATTCTGCCCCTATTTTATTTACTTCGTGTATTAATTATGTTTTATTTGAATATTATTACAAGTTCCAAATTTTCACAGTTGTTGCAAATTTACAAACTGTATTCTCCATTTGTATTTCATTATTTCAGGAATACACTTTTATGTAATGTACCATCTCCATGGCAGAAGTTAGTTTTTCAAATAGAGAGTGAATGAATACTTCCTACAACTTTAACAAGTATCGTACGAGCACTCATGGTACACTGTCACCTTCCTTAGTGGTTACTTGGCTCCTTATACCTCTAGAACTTCAAGTATTGTAAATCGATTAAATTATGCAGAGAATGGTAATATGAGTACTGTGAGGCAAAGAACTAATGACTGGAAATAGAAACGTGGCTACTATTTATGTAAACTACACTGCACAGCTACAACATAATCTTATAGTAGAGGTTCGATGACAATTTTGTCAGACTGCATGCATTACAGTGTTTGGTGGTAATAAGTAAACTATTGACCGCAAACTGATTTGCCCAAGCTAGTAGATATTTTTGTGAACGTGCTATTGCTGATTCAATAATGTTATTATTATTCTAATTGTCCTTTTCATGTGCCAGTTAAGAGCAAATTAACGAATATTCCCTCACGCATTCCTGCATCAACTCTTCCAATTCTACAGTGCGAACACTTCATCGAGACATTTGGCCAGCGTTCTGCGGCTTGTAAAGCCAAGTTACTCGTGGGTTTCAATCCACTACAATAAATTTCCTCTCCTTACGACGGGACCTGTACTGAAACTTTCTTTTACAGGATATCAAATCTTGCTATACCATATATTAATTTCATGTCAGCAGATTCCTCTAAGAGGAGTACTTCACCGTAGACGAACAGTAATCAGTTGTATACTAGTCCCACCATTGATTCCTCTCAGATGATTGTCTTTTGTTTGTCACAGCAGCGCTGCTGACGTCACCATGGTGGACAATTTTTTATTTGTAACGGAAGCAGTTTGCAAATGAGTAACCTCACATATATTGCTCGTTAAAGACCACATATCGTTTGAAATATTTATTTCCGGTCATTGGCATAGCATCTCAAAAAATAGTTTCATTCTCAGTGTTTGAAACACCCTGCACATCTGTTCTTTGTAAGTCACCGAGAAGTGGATGATGTCAGTGAGCCTCATTTAACCAAAGCAGACACGTGTTAAATTTAATTACGTTTCAGCTTTCTAACTTCGTGAGGAGAATGACCGCAAATACTCAATTTTTACTGACGCTACCCATCAGCTGGCAATAGAATGTTCAAATTAATACTCTGAATATTGGGGCTTCTGAACAAAACTTGTAATAAATAATGTGAGAACGATACTTCGCCGGCCACGGTGGTCCAGCGGTTCTGGCGCTGCAGTCCGGAACCGCGGGACTGCTACAGTCGCAGGTTCGAATCCTGCCTCGGGCATGGGTGTATGTGATGTCCTTAGGTTAGTTAGGTTTAAGTAGTTCTAAGTTCTAGGTGACTTATGACCTAAGATGTTGAGTCCCATAGTGCTCAGAGCCATTTGAACCATTTTTGAACGCTACTTCTTAACCAGTGTATTTACTAGTCGTCAGCATTTAACAAATTGCATTATAGTATCAGCTACTCGAGATGCGGCCTAGTGGGAAGATAAATTATTTCCTCAGTATATTCAAGTTTCCGGAAGTTCAATTATTTCTTTGCCGGCGCTAATGACGGTGCGATTGATGTATTAGCTTCTCCAACGAACACCCTAGGTTGGAAACCTGCCGAAATTTTTAGTTGGGGGTTGGGAGGGGGGGGGCGGGATGCCAACAAATATATTTCTAGGCTAGGACGAAAATACTTAAGGCCAGCTATGAGTGTAAAGTCGCTAATTATTTGTTGGCAGGTATGCCTATTGCTTCTATAACGTTAAAGAAAGTTAACAGATATTATTTTATTTTTTCAAGAGAAAAAGCGGACTAAGATATTGTTAAAACTCACAGAAAGTTTAATCCATTTTTACAAGTTTTTGCTAAGTGATCATCCTCACACTAATGTTGATTTTCAGTTTTTGGAAAGGTAGAAGATTACCGTATCTGTACACGTAAAATGTACACTTAAAATTCGGTGTGAGGCGAAAACATAGCTTACGAAGTAACGTAGCTCCGAGAAATATGCTGTAGTGTCTCCGTTAACATAATAATAATTCTGGGAACCATATGTTGTAGTACTGAAGGAGGTGTAACATTTTTGTGCACGTAAAATCCAGTCTGAGGTGTAAAATTAATTCCGCGTTATTTCTGCGTCATGTAAGTAATGTCTCAAAATTTTATTGACCTATGAAGTTCTTTTCTTATGAGTAAAAAGCGAACCAGATGAAAAATGACCCTATCGGAGCGCACAAACCCGAATAAGGTCCTGCTGAAAAGACTCTGACAGGAAAGTGGGGTAAAAGTCGGCTCCTCCTACCTTACTCAACACATAAAAGCTTTTCCCGAAAATTTTGGCGCCAAATATGTTCGCGCTTTTCTATGCTGAGAGAGAAGGAGAATGTGGCAGTGGGAAAGAGACAGAAACGTAATTAATACTGGAAGATGGAAGACGGTGATTGTGGTATAGAAAGAGCGAAGGAAACAGTGGCAGTGTGAAAGAAAGAAAGGGACGCAGTGGCAACGGAACGTAGTTGGCAGTGACACAGCAATGCTAGGAAGAAAGTGACGGAACAGTCCCATGGAGGAGGGGGGGGGGGCGGCAGGGAGGGGGCGGGGGGGGGGGGGAAGAATAAAGAGAATGTGGAAACGGGTGAGAGCCAATGACAGTGAGTGACAGAGTCTATTACAGTGACAGTGAAATGGCATAGTGACAGCGAGAAGAGAGAACAGCAGTGGGAGGGAATGACTGAGGCAGTTGCCATAAACAGAGCCAGAAGAAGACGGTGACAGTGAGAGGTGACAATAATAGCAGAAAGGACCGAGGAACACTGTGGGTATGAGAGGGGAGACTGTGACAGAAAGTGACAAAGACACAATGACAATGAATTGTTGGGCAGAACGAGATAGGTAGATACATAGATAGACAGATAGAGAGAGAGAGAGAGAGATTGGGCAAGTCAGGAGTATGGAAGTGAGAAGTGACTGATATGCTGAAGAGAGCGCGAAATTGCTCGCACGCAGGTTTTTTTTTTTTATTATTTTATTTTATTTTTTTCCTCCGGGAGGAGTAATCTCCCGCTAGTTTTCATTCTTCATCTGCAATAAACGAAATAACGAAATGCAACCAAACTTTTTATAACAGGATATAGTGATAGGTAAAACAAAAGGCGTAGGACGTAGGAAATACTATACTTTGTGCTTATTTAGTTGTTAAAACAGAAGACGTAGGATATTGTTTTCCTCCCCACTACAAGTTTCACTTCTACTGCAGTTGAAAGGAATACTGTGTTTAGCTGACGTAGGTACAACAAATTTGTCATAATGGAACGACGGCTATCTGAATTTGTCTACAAAAGAAGTGTCGTTCATTACATCTCAGAAGAATAGGCCCTGATAGTATCCTAGTGCTTTCGAGTCCGAGAGTATTAATGTCCAGCTGTTGCCATTGCTGCCTGTGTAACACATAAACGGCGCTTTTTGCCGATGTGTCTGTGAAATTGCACCCCAAAACGAAATAAGCTGCTTCGCGACGGAGAACTTTCAACCCGGTAGAGGGAAGAGGAGAAAAAGAATAGCACGAAATTCCGATGGCGATAGCCGTTTTTGTTGAGGAGAATGTAAGCCCCTGGACTCCACCCCCATGACGGCGATTCGTGCGGTAAATCGTTGGGGCGCAGACCACAGCGTTCCGCTACATTCATAGAAGGGGGCGGTTGGCCTCGGACAGTCGCCGAAGCCACTGCGTTGTGACCTGGAAAAAGCTGAAAAGAAAAGAGAGGAAAGATGTCCGTTCCCGGGCGTCTCCCCAGATGTTTGTTCGAATTACTAACGTCTGGCAAAGAAATTCGCTCTCAATATTCCTCACCCGCGTACTAAACTTAATTTAATCTATTATGGAAATAATCTGCAAACGAAACGAAGGAGACAAGCTACAGAAGATAAAAAGTCCAGTTCATGGTAAGTCCAGGTCGTCGATCTCAGAGGCGGTACAATGCCCCGGTTGCTGATGATGTCTGAGTAAATTAAGGAGTAACATGTGTGGTAAGACGAAAATCATATTCACTCACTTACATAAACACATAGGTACCCTCAAAATATTAATTTATTATTATTAGCAACTGAGGACACATGGACCAACAAGACGGAAACATCGACGCAAAACCAGCAATTATTTAGCTAATACTAAACGATGAGTTTAAACCCTTCTTAATAGCAGCACTCTAGGTTTGCGTAGACTGACTGCATGTAAAGTAGAATTTGACTATGTATTTTTTACAGACTAGCATGAAATATGGTGTTTATTTGTGTGAACTGCATGTTCATAGGAATCCATTAATGCTGTTATTGCCGGCCGCTGTGGTCGAGCGCTTCTAGGCGCTTCAGTACGGAACCAAGCGGCTGCTACGGTCGCAGGCTCGAATCCTGCCTCGGGCATGAATGTGTGTGATGTCCTTAGGTTTACATAGTTCTATGTCTAGGAGACTGATGAACTCAGATGTTAAGTCCCATAGTGTTTGGAGCCATTTGAACCATTTTTAATGCTGGTATTAGTTCCCAAAATCTACAAAGGGTTAAGAATAATGTAAACATTATGGATTAACAAATATGTGTATGTCAGAAACCATACACCGTGCGAGGGACAAGCCTTATGAAAAGTGGAAAACCTACAACCTGTTTGGCAGATTATTCACTTTTTTGAATCCTCGTTGGCTTTTCCAGGTTTTCAGCAGACGTCCGTTATTTTTTCGTCACGTCCTAATCTTATCAAGACACTAATCTGTTTTGCTTGACCTTAAATTAACTATTAGTGGCTTTCTTACCATACATCCCATTCGAGACTTGCCTATTTTTTCTGATACCTTACCATTTTATTCACATTAGGTGTACCTACGTAATTTTAATGTTGTTCTGCAACATAAAATCTCAAAAAAATTTAGTGTCGTTTCTTCTAACTCACATATGGTAGTAGTTTCCCTCCACGCAGTTCTCTCCTCCAAATTATTTTGTATTTTTAATTTCCTTCCAAAGTTGAGGAATAAATGGTTCATATGGCTCTGAGCACTATGGGACTTAACAGCTGAGGTCATCAGTCCCCTAGAACTTAGAACTACTTAAAACTAACCAACCTTAGGACATCACACACATCCATGCCCGAAGCAGGATTCGAACCTGCGACCGTAGCAGCAGCGTGGTTCCAGACTGAAGCGCCCAAAACCGCTCGGCCACAGCGGCCGGCAAAGTTCAGGAAAAATATTGGCTACCGGCTCTTATGGTGAAGAGTTCCTTTTCCGCTTGAGCTGCCAACTTATAAGGGCGTGCTGAAAAGTTATTCCTTCGAATTTTTTATTCTGTTCTCACTTTCAGAAGCTCCGAATTGTAGCGTGTAACATGGCTGCGTGTTACGCAACTATTTCAACGCGTGAGAAACAGCGTGCTGTACTCGAGTTTCGATTTCGAAGAATTCATCCATACATGGGGCAGCATCTCCTTCATCATAACAATGACAGACCACACACAAGCGCTGCGACATGTGTAACAGTCCCACGCATTGTGTTGACTGTCACAGGTCATCCTCCATACAGTCCCTAAAACGACCTGTCCGATTTTCAACTGTTTCCAAATCTTAAAGAACTTCACTTTGATACTGATGAAGTGGTGCTGGCAGAGGTGACGTTGTGGTTCTGTCAACAATTTCAAGCATTCTACAGCAATGTTATCAACAAATTGGTCTCTCGTTGAGAAAAATGTGTGGGTACCCAGGGTGACTATGTTGGGAAATAGGTAGGTAGACACGATGAGTAAAGGAGTGGAAGGTTATTAAAGGGTGTTTTATTTTCATGTAAAAAAATTTGGAGACGCTTGCGTTTCAGCATACCCACGTGCTTTTTCTTAATTTTAACCACCAAAATTTTCCTTCTAGAAAGGATATTTCTTGGTTTTGTAAATTTCTCAATTCAAGTTTCGATGTTTTCTCCGTCAGTGGATCGGCTTTAATAAATATTTCCTTCCACCTTTATTCTGATATAAAAATGTCTGCACCTTATCATAACTTCTCTGAGTTACACAACTTAGACGATACTTGCGACTATACTCTGTCCATCATGGATTTGGCTTTCTTCACTTGCATTTCTGTCACTCTAATGTGGTTTCTGTAAACAATGTAAATTAGTCGAATATTATTTTCATTTATCTGCGCAAATCGAGCTTTGTATCCATCTGTAGTGTCGTGGCCCAGTCTTTGGCCGGAAAATCATTAGTCTTTAACAAAAGTACGGAAAAGTACCATGGAAGCACCATACATCTTTTCGTTTACACCATGCGCCAGTAGCCACAAGATTAATGAACTCTGTGTTACACTGACAGACACATGGAATTTGGCATTGAGGATAGCAGCAGCGGTGGTTAATGGCGCTGCACAGCCTTGGCAGTGTAGCAAGTGGGGCGGCGTCCACGCACCAGGGCAAGTCTCTTGTTTTGGCAATATAACTAGAAACCAGGTTTTAACGAAACAAATGGGCACTGGAAGCACATCAATAAGTCAGCATTTTAAGCATGGATCACATCATCGATGGAAGGCAGCAGTACCATTATGATGCCAGTGCACCGTCGGGCAGTGAGACGAAAGGACTCCACCAGCTGCTGCCATGACTTCGAGACCGGGCTGCGTCTGCTTTCTGCACCAAGTCTTTCACAGTGCTTGATGTCACAGCCCTGCCGTCAGCATCTGCCAACTCCAACGCTGAGTTCCCATCGAGACTCAACGCCACAGCATTAGCCCTCGGCGGACTGGTGTCCGAGGGCTGCAACGGTTCGTATTCTGCGCACAGTTGCCCTGGTGCTTCATCGGAGTGACGGAATTGGTGGGAGGGTCCGCCGAGCCTGCACGATGCCGAGGGAAGCAGCGCATACGCCGCCAGCGCGGTCGCACTTGGAGCCGAAGGACCGCCTCTGACGTGACGCCGTCGCAGCACACCTCGACGCGCAGCTGGAGTCAGCGCCTCTGGCCTGGGGTGTACTGGCTGCTGGTCTCGGAAAAGCAAGGAAACAGCTCAGCAGCCAAATGGAAGTAACTGTCCGTTCACTGGCCAAATTCAGGGCCGACGACAAAGAGTGCGCCTCCTTCACTGTGCATTGCAACAAGATCAATAAAGCTCTTTGAAATTCTCGATAGATAATATTTGCCCATGGGCCTTCTCGGCTCTGTCATCGCCACACACCACCTGATGTCTTCACATTCTACATTGAAGAATGCTGCATATGATAGGTAAGTATATTTATTTCTATTCTTTCTTTCATTACAAGGCAGCGGAATTTTATTCATATGCAAGAATAAGAACCTGTTACAGAAAGTATTTTACTACAGTCTATTTCCACAGTTTGGAGTGATATAACGTACTACAAAATTTTAATGTATGTCTGAATTAACTTTCTCATAGAGCAAAACCAGCTGCATTAAGAGACAAGGATATAATATTTTAGGCTCCTGTAGTTCACTATAAGTTGTCACCATTATTATCAATTGACTTGATGACTTTTCCGAAATTGTTTGAGCGTTTATTTATTCCTTCTTCTACTATTGAGTCCATAATTGGGGAAGTAGCAAGCAAACTACTATTCACGTTGATGTATAGAATGTATGAGACTGGTGATATACCATCAGACTTTACGGGGAACGTAACGTCGTTTAAACATTTTCGAAGTAGCAAGAGAAGAGAAATGCGAGAATTATCGCACAGTCAGCGTAATAAATCATACATCTAACTTGCTACCAAGAGTAATATACAGAAGAACAGAAAAGAAAATTAAGGATCTGTTGTATGACGATCTGTTTGCCTGCAGGAAAGATAAAAGCAAGAGAGAGTCACTTCAGAAGTTACAGCAAGAGTGAAGAAATGTCCGTACACATTCGTAAGATTTGTCCACCTGGAAAAAGTTTTCGACAGTATCAAATGGTGCAAGATGTTCGAATCTATAAGGAAAATAGGGGTTAGCTATAGGGTAATATACAGTATCTACACGAAGCAAGTGGGAAAGATAAGACTGGAATAAAAAGAATAAAGTGCTCGGATAAAAAAGGGTAAACACCAGGATGTAGCCTTGCGGCCCTGCTATTCAGTCTGTACATCGAAGAAGCAGTGAAGTAAATAAAAGAAAGTTTCAGACCTGGGATTAAAATTGGAGGTGACATAACATCAGTAATGTTCCCTTTTGACACTGCTATGAGAGAAACAGAAGGAAAAATACAGGATCTGTTCAATTGAATGAATACTCTAATGTGGACAGAATATGGACTGAGAGTAAATCGAAGAAAGGAGAAATTAATGAGAAGTAACGAAAATTACAGTAGAGAGAAACTTAAGTTCGGGATTGGTGATGATGAGGTAGATGGAGTTGAAGAATTCTCCTTGTTAGGTATAACCCCTGATGGAAAGGGAAGGGAAGATACTTCCAAAAAGGCCACTTCTGGCCAAGGGGAGTCCTCTATTTTCAAACATAGGCCTCTATTTGAAAAAAAAAAAAAATTCGGAGATTGTACGTTTGGAGCATAGCGTTATGTGGTACTGATACATGGACTGTGGGAATCGAAAATTCTGATGTTTGGTGCTACAGAAAACTGTTGAAAATTAAAGCAGTATATGGACAATGAGAAGGAACTGAATGATAAGATAAATGTTAAGACAGCACGGAATAACTTCCATGATACAAGAGAGAACTTTAGAGGGTAACAACACTAGATGAAGAAAGATATTGGGACGCACCCAGCAAATAATTGAGGGCGCCTGTCGCAGTTGCTACTCTAGGATGAAAAGATCGCACAGGAAGGGGAATCATGGGGTGGAGCTCAAACCAATCAGAAGACGGATGAGTCGAAAAATACAGAATAAATAAAAAATAAATTAGTCCAACCCTTCTTCTCCATCTGCTCTTCCTCCCCCTGCATCTATCCATTTCGTCCTCCCCTCCCTCGTTCTGTTCATCTCCTGCTCTCCCACGCCTCTATCTATCTCTTACCCCTCAGCCCACCCTGGTCCGTCAATTACCCCGTTATCGTCCCCAACAGGAACCAAATGGCAAGCGGGTTTTTCTTGCTAGATATTTGGTGACATGAGTATCGATCCAGGGATTAGGTGGATATGTTGAACATACGTTTTACACTATATGGAGCCAGAGAAGACGTTTACTTAATATTTAGTATTCATCCATGTGGTTTGATCCTAAGTCCAGAAATACGTTGAAGATGTTATTGGCCCGTTTGCACTGTTCGTTCCTGAGACCTGAGCGACAAACTGGACAGAACAAACATCATTCGAATTGCATTTGATATCCTTAAAAATATTTCAAGTCAACTAAATACAGGAAATAAACACAAGTAGTTTCGAGTACTTTCACGTCACGCTTTCTCACTCACACCTAAATCGCTACTGGTTGTGGGAAGTCTTTTTAGTCATCAGTCTCCAGACTGGTTTGATGCGGCCTACCACGAATTCCTCTCCTGTGCCAAACTCTTTCTCTGAGAGAAGTACTTGCAACCTACGTCCTGAATTCTGAATGTATTCCAATCTCTGTTTTCACCTACTGTTCTTACTCACTACGGCTTTCACTAGTAACATGGAAGTTACTTCAAGATAAATTAAATGATGTCTTATCATGCCTTTTGCTTTCAGTGTTTTCCGTATTATATTCGTTTTTTCGCCGATTCTCCTTACGTCATCCGTCCACTAAACTTTCAACATTATTCTGTAGCAGAAAATCTCGAATGTTTCGATACTCTTCTGTTCCGATTTTGCCAAGCTCTGAATGTACATTCTCAGACATTTCTTCCTCAAATGATGGCCTGTGTTCGATTCTAGCAGACTTCTCAACTTTCGTATGCCTCGATTTACTCTCTTTCCATGTTTTTTAATCGGTAGACTGTTCGTTCCATTAACCATATCCTGTAATACTTCTGCACTTCCACTGAGGATAGCAACGCCATCAGCGAATCTTATCATTTACATCCTTTTACCTTAAATTTAATTCCACTCTCGAAACTTTTAGTTAGTTCCGTCACTGCTTCGTCGAACAATAGACTGAAGAATAGCGACGGAAGACTGCATTTCTGTCTTACACCCTTTTTAATCCGATCACCTCGTTCTTCGCCTACCACTCTTATTGTATCGTCTAGGTTCTTGTACATATTGTATATTACCCGTCTTTCCCAATAGCGTACCCCTATTTTTCTCAGAATTTCGATCAACTTGTACCATTTCACTTCGTGGAAAACTTTTTCCAGGTCGACAAATCCTATAAATGTGTCTTAATTTTTGTTTAGTCTCGCTTCCATTATCAACTGAAACGTCAGAATTGCTCCTCACTGATGCCTTTCCATTTGGTAAAGCCGAACTGATCGTCATCTAACTCATCCCCAATTTCATTGTCCATTCATCTGTGTATTATTGTTGTCAGCAACCTGGAAGCATGAGCTGGTAAGCAGATTGTGGGATAATTCTCGCACTAGTGGGATCTTGCAATCTCAGGAATAGCCGTGTGGTTGAGGTTGCCTTGTCACGGTTCGCGTGCCTCCCCACCTCAAGTTAGATTAAGTAGTGTGTAAGCTTAGGGACCGATGACCTCACCAGTTTGGTCCCATAAGACCTTACTACAAATTTCCAATTTTTTTCCGTTTTGAACTGTTTTTGAAACTGTTTTTACTTTTGTGTGTGTATAGTCTTTATTTTGGCACTTTCTTCACCAGTTGGCGGCAGCCTTTTTAGAGTACACAAATTGATGCAAGTTTAACTTCTGTCATGATTTGAAAACTGATGTAACGTGAAGTAATTTAATTTTGTTTTTGAAAAGATAAAATTACGACAGAAACGTGTGAAATGATGCAATAAAGTTTTAAAAATGATTGCCCTAGCCGAATGGCTTTCTCTGTTTATGTATGGTACAGGGTCCCTATGCCTGTAGGCCAGACGAAGTGATGAACCTTGTACGAGACTGTTTTACGCCAACATACTGACTAGCGAGAATCCATCCCAGTAGACGCTCTTCATCGTACCAGTCGCGGCAGGTGATCTTGTACTAAGGTGCTACAGCACACTGTAAATATCGCAAAAACTTATGCCATTTCTCTTAGAAAGTGTGGTGGTAGGCAAGTAAAATTGACGATAACATGTTCAGTAGATCTCTCTCCGCGATAACTAGATATCAGTGTCGAGTGCTGAGATGATGGTCAGGCATGCTGCGGTAAACTCAAAGAACGGACGCAGCTGTCTGTAGTCCACTGTACATGCTGTGAGGTGACGTCAAACCTGCCGGCACTAGGGATGGTACGTTGCTCACAGTGTCACGTCACTAATTTTCTGTGAAAAGTACTTGTAAAATGCTGTGTAAGCAACATGGAGAATTATGTAGATGGGGCCACCACTACAGATAATGTCAGTAACTGTGTCCCAGAATCCAGTAGATCGTAGTAGTTGAGGATATTTCCATAAAGGATAGATACTCAACTGAAACAAGTATTTTCGTACTCCTGCAGAAGTAATCAGACACCGTCAAGTGCTTCCACAGAGCTCACAACTAACTGGACTGTTATTGCCCTTGACACGATCCACATGCCACCGCATATGCAACTGCGGTTATCCTATATGCAGTAGCTGTTAGCCCGGCATCGCACAAGAGAATCAGCTTGCACAAGTGGCAAATCAAATAAAAGAAGTTAAATATATCAATACACTTTTCACAAACTACAAAAACACAATAAAAAAATTAAAAAATCTACATTAACAGATGTGTTTTGCAATGGGCTGTGGAGTCACACAACTGGACACGCGCAACAAGGCATTGCTGTTTGGCTAACTTAAGACACTGTTTAGAATTAACCTCTGGAGCCTCCGCCCCCATAAGATATACGTACATTCGAGAGAAATTGGTCAAGCACGAGTTAGCACGTACGTGAAATGGGGCAAAACTGGGGCTCTTGTTTTGAGGGCATAAAGACGTCGCTGTAGCCCCGTCTGAGGAATTCATAATAATAACAATAACTGACAGTTATTTATAGCTGTTAAAAGTAACTGGTACTAAACAGTAACCGTAACTGATACTCCGAAATAGCCGTTTGACACACCTGTGGTAGTTGACCTTTCCAGTAGGTCTTTGGAGGAGAAAGCTGAGAGTTAAGGAGTCAGGACAGACCCACTCCAAAATTAAACCTAACAAGGGGAAAGTGTGGGATGAGGCTTTCCGATTTGGCGCGAATCACGTGGTTATAAGCAAGTTGTTGGCCTTTCACGTTCGTACAACTCTTCGCCTGGGTGGGCCTTAAGGTAAGGTAAAACACCTTCTAAAGGTTTACAATCAGACTTTGAGGGCCTTTTCAGCAAAACTTCATACAACGGTGTGGTGGTAGAGTGGTCAAGCGCCCTGGCTAGGAACTGCTCTGTTTGGGTCATTTTCTCATTGATGCCATTTTTTCCTTTTATCCATTTTATTTGTTCTCCGCAATGTTAAACTATTGACTTTAAAATTTAAATACATTTAAAACATGCCATTTATATACACACAGTTACTATATCTAGTTTACTTTTGTAAGTCTAGAGGTGCAAGTAAAGTTAATAAAAACTAGTATACCAGAAAATTTTGTATGACAGTGTATGAAAAGAGTTGGATCTACAGGTGTGATGTTCTTGCTTTCCACGTTTCTTATTGGGGAACGGTGATTCGTGCGTGCAGGTGGGTAGAAAAATTTATGACATATTAATGCATTAATAAATAATATAACGGAAATTGTAAACATATAAACAATATACTTGATCTTAGTAAATTAGGTAAATCAAGTATCAACAATATTAAGTCACACCTTCACATAGCGGAATGCAATCCGTTTATTTTTGTGATATTGTTGTTGTGGCCTTGGGTCCGAAGATGATGCAGCTCTCCATGCTACTCTATTCCGTGTGAGCCTCTTCAACTCCGAATAGCTACTGCAGCCTACATACTTCTGAATCTGATTACTGTATGCAGCTCTTTGTCTCCCTCTACGATATCCCGCCCCCTTTCCCCCTGCACCAACACTTTCCTCTATTACTAAATTACTAATATCTTGATGTCTCAGAATGTGTCCTGTCAACCGATCACTTGTTTTGGTCAAGCTGTGCCACCAATTTCTTGTCTCCCTAACTACACTCAGCACCTCCTCAGTACTTACATGATCTGTCCATCTAATCTTCAACGTCTTCCTGCAGCACCACATTTCAAAAGATTATGTTCTCTTTTTGTGTAAATTGTTTCTGTCCATATTTCACCTCCGTACATGACTACAGTCCAAACAAACACTTTCAGAGAAGACTTCCAAAGACTTAAATCTACTTTCCGTACACTATACTGTGAAGTGGCCGCTCGTAGAAAATTTTACGATTGTCCTACAGTATCACAACTAACTGTGATATTGTAGAACAATTATAAGATTTTGGACGAGCGATCACTTCACTGTATCATGTATGGTAGTTTATTAGAGCAAGGCGTGTGGATGGTGTATATCAAATATTTCCCGCACAAGTTGACATCTGTCCCTCATATTTTGGTTATTAGTCGCGAGAATTAAAGCCACCCCTTGCTCACTAATCTGTTTTCTAAAGGTGACATTTTAAGGATATTAAATTCATTCAGTGGAATGATTACTTGATTTGAACGGCATATGTCCAAGTATATTGCATTAAGAATGTGTAGGAAACCAGAACAAGAAAAAAATTACTTACGTAGCAAACATGTATCCGGGATAAAGGTAAAGACACTCTCTGAGATTAACAAAAAATATACAAAAGAAAGAAACTATTCCACAGAGCGACACATGTAATGAATCACTATCGAATGGACATCATAAAGAAAATCCTCCAGTTACTAAGGCTTTAAAAATAACCTTTATAATACCAGAGAACCCACTAGGTAAGACAAGAACGCTAGTGGACAAACGTAAGAGGTGATGACGATAACAGAAGGAAAGGAAAGAAACAGCACCCATTCTGACATCTGGTCATCGGTGACGAAGCCTGGACTCTGCATTCCAATAACGAAGTTGGACGTCCACTAAGTGCCGACAGGTGACCTTCAGATCAATCATGTTTCACCCTCCATCGCACAGATTATTGTTTGTGTGTACGGCGTGAAACGTCTGAAGGCAAGCACACTATAACAATGGTCGGAATGGTTCCGGCCGGGCGAAGGAGCGCTAGGATCTGGTGAATGTTCTCGTGGCATTCCTTGGATGGTCTTGTCATTAGGTAAGGAGCAATGGATCAAAACAAGAATGCTTTTATGCTTACAGACCATGTCCACCCCCAAAATGCAATTCGTTTTTCCTCAGCATGATGGTGTCTACCCGCAGGACAAAGCAACGTGTATCAAAGTTCGTAGTGAAAGTTCGTGGATCATACGGCACCAGGATGAGTCTATCGTACTCCAATGACCACCAAAGTCTCTGGATTTGAAACCAGTCAAGAATCTGTGGGATCACCTTAATCGGACTGTTGGTGTTAAGGATTCTAAGTCGAGAAACTAGGCGCAGTTGACCACTGCACGGAGACGGCGTGGTTCCACATCCTTGTCCGTACCTTCCAGAACCTCACTATCACCCTACACTGCAAAAGGTGTTTAGTTAGTATTCTGACAGGTGGTCACACTAATGTGACTGGACAGTGTATTATGTAAGATATTTGTCTTTAAATACTCGAACTGTTCTCCCTGTTGCCTCCAGCAATGGCCGGCCGCGGTATCCGACCTGTTCTAGGCGCTCAGTCCGGAACCGCGTGACTGCTACGGTCGCAGGTCCGAATCCTGCCTCGGGCATGTATGTGTGTGATGTCCTTAGGTTAGTTAGGTTTAAGTAGTTCTAAGTTCTAGGGGACTGATGACCTCAGCTGTTATGTCCCATAGTGCCCAGAGCCATTTGAACCATTTTTTTGAACCTCCTGCAATCAGCGGACTCTCTGACAAATCTTATTTGGTCATCCTACAGACAACACAGTCCCCTTGACTAATGCTGCACAACATTGCCCAACACTTTGCCATGCAGAAAGAAACCGTGATTCACCAAAACAATTATAATTTTTACAATGTCATTTAGAAAGGGTAAACTGCTCCCTACACTTTTCGAAACCAGATGCGGTATTTTGACTAATGTTTAATATCACAATGCATTTCCTGTTATTTGTCTATCCACGTACACTCTTAAGGATTAATCAACTAAGCATCTATCACAGATGTACCTATAACAGAAAAAGTTGCATAAGACAGTGAATTTGTGACTTATACTTTAAAATTATTATTAGCTAAAAATTGCGACTATAAAATGTTTCAGTGCGTTTACCAGGAAAAAGGCCGTACTCCAATACCCTGTAGTCTTGAGCACTTTTCTTCTGCGAGAACAATGGACGGGCTAAACTCAACCTCATGAATTGAGGAACTTCGTGTGTTAGAGATAGTGTGCTGACCGTACGCCCCTGTATATCGCATAGAAAAAGTCGCCTTGGAAGGAAAATGACAGTGTGACCTATCAGCAATGCATTTTCTTCGGGGCGTGATCGTAGAGTTCTTATTATTAAATAGTATACGTATTAATAGTCTGAAATAAAATACTTTGTAATGTATCACTGACTGCAAGACCATTCAGTCCTCCCACTATCATTCTGCAAACTGAAGCGAAGTTAATTTGTGAAGAGTACTTTCACCGGTCTGTTCATGGTATAGCCGGGTCTTATATCCCACGGTGTACAGGTTTGTGTATATATACAGACATAAGTGTGAGATCAATTTTTTTTTACCTCTTAAACAGCGGAATTCTTAAGGGATCAAAATGGTTCAAATGGCTCTGAGCACTATGCGACTTAACTTCTGAGGTCATCAGTCGCCTAGAACTTAGAACTAATTAAACCTAACTAACCTAAGGACATCACACACATCCATGCCCGAGGCAGGATTCTTAAGGGATCCATAAAACTTATAGACAAAGGTGCGAAAGATTGTCTGGCATTCACCATGCAGTTAAGAGGAGATTTAAGTCCTTTGTAAGACATAATGCAACTTGTACTGGCCTAGAGTCAGCCTCCTCTTTCTTTTGTTACTGCCTCCAAAGCACAGAAATAATACTTCTTGACTACTTCCATTCAGCTGTTTTCTAAGTGGGACCCCCCACCCTAAGGACAACAATCTTACGATGTAGCAAAATCATGAAGCTGTGAGGACGCTGTGTAAGTCGTGCTTGGGTAGCTCAGTTGGCAGAGCACTTGCCCGCGAAAGGAAAAGGTCCCGAGTTCGAGTCTCGGTCCAGCACACAGTTTTAATCTGCCTGGATGTTTCATATCAGCGCACACTCCGCTGCAGAGTGAAAATCTCCTTCTGAAGAAGCTTGTTTTGACATACCACTAAAACTTTTACTTTCAGTTTTCCTCTCTTCTCAATTACGGTTTACTTTCAACGATTTTCGTTGAGTCATCTTGAAACCTCTTTATTTAAATGTGTGAGTCTGTACTAAAATTGCAGAATGACTGAGAAGATGAAACTTCTACGTTATTTGATTGTGAAACAGCTGATTAAAACTGAACGCACTGAGACTACTTTCTCTTTACTTTTTCTTATCATGTCAACACCGACCCACGATATTCTACAGCAACGCAATCTAACTGCTGAAAAGAAATACAAACTGACTTCTAACAGTTAATTCAAAAGAATGGCTCTGATTAAAGACAAATCTTAATGGTAACCTATAGATGTCATTAAGCACCTACCTCACAAAAATCTTCATTACGCGAACTACTGCAATACAGCGAGTGTCAATACTGACAGCTAAATAAAAGATTCTAACTACTAAAGCCACTAACTAGTAATAGGCATGTGGTTATGAAAGGAAAGATTTTGTTGCAAACCAAATAATGTAGTTTTTTACCTTAGTAATGTGTCATCCAGTTCAAACACGAACATAAATCGTCATTGAGATCTAGTACAAAGGTATATAATCATGAATAATACTCAGTCTCCAAGTCGAACATGTACCGATCGTTAGCCTACGCTAACACTTCAGACCTCTACCCTACATCACTCCTAACTTCTCACATCTAACATCCATCACAGCTGGCTGTTCACCTCCAACTGCCCATAAGTACTTCCATCACTGCTGGCGACTAACTTCCAACTGCCCAAAAGTACTGGCGATTAACTTCCAACAACGAGTCCAACCAGCCACAGTGTCTCTTACAAAGAAAGCGGAGTCAGAGAGCCAATGCAAAGCGCTACACAGCGCTGCCAGCACAGAAGCAGCCCACTTACAGACCTGAAGTAGCCGCCATGATTTCCTCTTCTGTCAACCACCATAGGCAATTATTTGTGTTCCCTCTACGGCTCTCACAAGTTTCGTTATTCTTGTCTTCACGTATGTGTCCTATAATACTATCGCTTCATCTAGTTGGATTTTCCCCTTTCCCCCCCCCCCCCCCCCCCTCCCATTTTCCTACTCACCGATAATTATATGCCCCATTTGATTATAAGGTCCTTCTATTTCACGGGGCGTCTTAAATCCACCAAATCACATCTTTCCAGTTTCGCCCTATTCCGAGCAATACTTCCGTGTGATTCTGTGAAAAAGACATACATTGTGAAAAATATTTTTCTCACATTTCGGTATATATTTAGTACTAGTAGACTTATTTTAGTTAGTAATGCTCTCCTTGCTTGTACTAATCAACATACGCTGTCATGAGTTGTTCTAAGTTCCCCTCTATCTATGACTAACTGCGTACCTTGTTTTGCCCAGGTATATATGCACTTAAAAAAAGGTTTTCCATTACCCCGGTTCCCACAATTTCTGAAGATAGATGTTAACTGTTGATACTGTATACAGACACAGTCCCTTTGACTGTTCACAGATGTCACTAAACCCGCACAACGATCTAAACAACTATGTATGAGGAGCGCCTATTAGACGCAGGGGTCCGACAGCCGATCAGTTCCAGTTATTCCTACAGGAAGGAGGTACACGGCTCGTGTTGTTTGTAGTTCTAATATGCCTAGACGGTCAATACTGCGGTTCGATCGTGTCCGCAGTGTTACTCTATGCCAGGAAGGGTTCTCAACAGGGTATGTGTCCAGGCGTCCCGGAGTGAACCAAAGCGATGTTGTTCTGACATGCAGGAGATACAGAGAGACAGGAACGCTCGATGAAATGCCTCGCTCAGGCCGCCCAAGGGCTACTACTGCGATGGATGACCGCTACCTACGGATTATGATTCGGGGTAACCCCGACAGCAACACCACCATGTTGAATAATGCTTTTCGTGCAGCCACAGGACGTCGTGTTACCACTCAAACTGTGCGCAATAGGCTGCATCATACGCAACTTCACTCCCGACGTTGATGGCGAGGTCCATCTTTGCAACCACTACACCATGCAGCGCGGTACAGATGGGCCCAACAACATGCCGAATGGATCGCTCAGGATTGGCATCACGTTCTCTTTACCCATGAGTGTGGCATATGTCTTCAACCAGACAATCGTCGGAGACGTATTTGGAGGCAACTCGGTCAGGCTGAACGATTTAGACACACTGTGCAGCGAGTGCAGCAAGGTGGGGTTTCCCTGCTGTTTTGGGGTGGCATTATGTGGGGCCGAGATACGCCGCTGCTGGTCATGGAAGGTGCCGTAAAGGCGTACGATACGTGAATGCCATCCTCCGAGCAACCATCCTCCGTGCAACCATATCGGCAGAATACTGGCGAGGCATTCGTCTTCACGGACGACAATTCCCAACCCTATCGTGCACATCTTTTGAACGATTTCCTTTAGGGTAACGACATCGCTCGACCAGAGTGGCCAGCGTGTTCTCCAGATATGAACCCCAACGAACACGCCACGGATAGATTGAAACGGGCTCTTTATGGACGACGTGACCCACCAACCACTCTGAGGAATCTACGCCCAACCGCCGTTGAGGAGTGGGACAATCTCGACCAACAGTGCCTTAATGAACTTGTGGATAGTATGTCACGACGAATACAGACATTCATTAGTGCAATAGGATGTGATACTGGGTATTATAGGTAGCGGTGTGCACAGCAGTCTGGACCAGCCAGCTCCTCTGAAGGACTCGCTGAAGGGTGGTACAACATACAATGTGTAGTCATCTCTTAGTCCATCTTCTCCATTCCTCTCTCTATCCGTCTACTCCTCCACCTTCTATCCGTCCGTCTGCTCTTCCCCTTATATCTGCTTTTTCCCGTCCACCTGCTTCTCCCTCTCCTTATGTCAATATCCTGCTTCCTCTCCATCTTGTCCATAATCCTTCTAAGACAGTTTCCACCGTCCCCCTCTCTCCTGTACCCTCTCCGTCTCCTCCTTCCGTTATCTTAGCTAATATTTTCCTCCCTCTCGGCCCATCTGCCCCTTTCCCCTCTTTCCACCTCCTCCCTCCAGCCTATCTCCTCCTCTTCCTCCTCCGCATCCCCTCTAAGTCCATTCCTCCTTCCCTCTCTATGTCCCTGTCCTCTGCCCTCCTCTCTTTTCATCTCCTTCCCCCACTTCCGTATCTCGTTAGTTTGGCTTTAGAAAATACTCCGGAGAAGCGATTTTGACGTTGCACTTGATAATGTTTTTATAAAACAGATCTGAAGATGGTCATTATAGACCGAAACCGGTAGTCTGGTGACGCAAAATTTGTGACCATACACGTAAAGTAAAGGAATTTTATTGTATATTCGGGTTATTGCGGCCATGTCGCAGCTTGTGAATGGAAGGAAAATCAAGTAAAATCATGATACGTTCGTAGGGCTGACCAACCTTGGAAGAAACGTTCGACAATGAAAAAAGGTGCAGTAAGTTCGAAATTCAGATAAAAATAGTGGCGATATATTGGAAAAGATGGGAGGTGAAGAACGAAGAGCTCGGATTAAAAAGAGTTTAAGACGGGGCGTAGCCTTTCGCCCCTACTGATCAGTCTATACATCGAAGAAGCAATTACGAATATAAAGGAAAGCTATAAGATAGGAATTAAAATTCAAGGTGAAAGGATATCAGTGATAGGATTTGCTCAAGACATTGCTATCCTCAGTGAAAGTAAAGATCAATTACAGGATCGCCTTAATGAAACGAACAGTCTAACAGGTACAGGATTGAGAGTAAATCGAAGGAATACGAAAGTAATGAGAAGTAACAGAAATGAGAAACGCGTGAAAGTTAATATTAGGATTGATGTAGATGAAGTTAAGGAATTCTGCTACCTAGGCGGTAAAATAACCCGTGACGGATGGAGCAGGGAGCAAATAAAAAGCAGACTAGCACAGGCAAAAACGGCATTACTGATCGAGGGAATTCAGCTATTACCAAATATAGGTCTTAATTTGAGGAAGAAATTTCTGAGAATGTACGTTTGGAGCACAGCACCGTATGGTAGTGAAACATGGACTGTGTAGAAACGACGAAAGAAACGAATCGAAACATTTAAGATGTGCTTTACTGAAGAATGTCGAAAATTAGGTGGGCTAGGAATATAAGGAATGAGGAAAATTGGAGAGGAAAAGAATAGATGGAAAACATTAACAAGATCAAGGGTCAGGATGATAGGATATGTGTTAAGATGCGAGGGAATAACTTCCACGGTACTGGAAGAAGGTTAAAACTGTAGAGGAAAAGAGAGATTAGAATATACTCAGCCAATATGTGAGAACGTACGTTGCAATTGGTACTCTGCGATAAAGAAGCTGGCACAGGCGAGAAACTCATGGCGACCGCATCAAACCACTCACAAGGCTGATGGATTAAAGAAAAATGAAAGTCTTATTATATATGTCTCGTGCGGTGATATAATGTTGCGTGTGCATTGAGTGATATATGTGAATACTGTCAGCGAAATGTGTCGCGTTTACAGCTAGTAGCGACGAAAAAATATATTAAAACGTCGTGCCTGATGCGGCAGTTTTACTGCACGTGCGGGAAAAAATGTAGTAAGCGATGAGCTTTCTTCCTTTAATCACTTTGTGTGGATTGTCAGCTGGCAAAAGTTTCGTAATATCTGTTACAAGTCACTAACTGCTCTGATTCTGAAGTACAGGATGAATAAAATCTGGCTATTTGCGCGTCGTGGGCACACACTCGTCTCCACCCACATTCGCACCCGTTTTAGCGATACCTGATTCTTTTCAGGCGGTAAGTGATATATGTACCAAGGTTGGCTGAATTCGAGTCATTTGTTTAGGAGGAAATGTGGAACATATTTATAAACAAACACAGGCGTACATACATTATCAAATTCATTTTTATAATACCCATGGATGTGGCTCCCCTCTTTGATGCAGAGCTTGTCGATATTTCATTTTGCTGCTACTCAGTACTTTCCGATTCCTATGGATTACTTTCAGTCGAAACGGTAAAGCAATAAATAACGTGAAACTGTCGTTAAGTTAATATTTTAAGCTTCTTCATGCTCTGGATGTTACCGTGAATATATTACTTGATGACGTATCACACAGTGGCATTATAAAGCAGCTCCTCTTACATCACGCAGCACGGCTGTCGCTGTCTGTGCGTCGCCTTCGAGATCTTCCGGGTATTTATTCTTAAACAGACAGCCTCCGGCTTCAGAAATAGCAGCAGAAAATGTCTTGCATATCGGACTGGGAAGTCGTGATAGCCGAGCAGCTGACGGCTGGTAAGGCGAGCGAGGATTTGCATGAGAAACGGCCCCCATCCGTCCCCCTCAGCGCCACCCCCAGTGAGTCTGCGGTGCGGGCGGCATCCATCACAGCGCAGATCCGGGCAGGGCCCTGCGCAGTTAAAGACGTCTCGCAGCGCACGCTCTGCCCTGTCTGTCTGGGTGACCTACTAAGCGAGAGCCACGGATAACGACGTGACGTAGAGTTCCTCTGCGTTTCATGCTCGCAGTAGATTGCTCCTCTCACACAATCTAACTCGCTAGTTGTAATACGCGCGGTGCTCCATGTACCACTGACAGTTTCGCTAATGGATGGAGGCAGCACTGGTCACAGAGTGGATGTTTAAGAACAGGAGGTCTTAGAACTTTTCATTTGCAGTCTGGAAATTTCTCAAATTGTGGAACGTTATACGGATTGCATAAAATGTTCACGGGTTTCCAACCGCTTCAATTGCTTAAAGCTACACGAGCTTTCGGCCAAGCACTCCTTTGCCATTGTCAAGTGATATGACTGCCATTGGGCTTTTTTTTTTTTTTTTACTTTATTGTTATTTTAAAACCTGTACAACTCAGGTAGGCTGGCAGCGGCACACTACGCCGCTCTTCAGCCATAGCGGTTTACAAGAGTATAAAACATGGTGAATGACAATGAACAAAGTGACGGGCAAAAGAGAGAGGTCACAGAGACATAAAAAACACGGAGTCGTTCACATGTGACGATAACAACACTGAAAACACGTTGGCACGGCGCACAAAACACTGATGAGTCCGACGGCACAAGTGAACGAGCCATTGGGCTGTTGATGAGCACTTATATACGCTAGCTGGCGGCTGTGACGTCACTGGTGCCCGTGACATTGCCATATATGGGCATGTTTTGAGTCGGCGTTCGGTGTGCCCTCTTCAACCGCGCGATCACTGGATCCCACGCAGCGCTGAACTGCAAGCCACCGTCTCTATTCAGGGTGTTTGCTGTAATTTCTGTTTAAATAGCTTCCATTATTAAAGTCCCAGAAGCCGTTAGTGCGAGCCACGACAGGTATCGTCAAAATTTATGAGGTGACCGTTTTCTAACGCATGCTCAGCTAACGCAGAGACAGGCTGGACAGTGATAGGGGAGGCGTGTTCATAGCGATAAGAAATGCAATTGTATCGAAGGAAATTGACGGAGATCCGAAATGTGAAATAATTTGGGTGAAGGTCACTGTTAAAGCAGGCTCAGACATGGTAACTGGATGTCTCTATAGGCCCCCTGGCTCAGTAGCTGCTGTGGCTGAACGCCTGAAGGATAATTTGGAAAATATTTCGAGTAGATTTCCCCACCATGTTATAGTTCTGGGTGGAGATTTTAATTTGCCGGATATAGACTGGGAGACTCAAACGTTCATAACGGGTGGCAGGGACAAAGAATCCAGTGAAATTTTTTTAAGTGCTTTATCTGAAAACTACCTTGAGCAGTTAAACAGAGAACCGACTCGTGGCGATAACATATTAGAGCTTCTGGTGAGAAACAGCCCCGAACTATTTGAAACAGTTAACGCAGAACAGGGAATCAGCTATCATAAAGCGGTTACTGCATCAATGATTTCAGCCGTAAATAGAAATATTAAAAAAGGTAGGAAGATTTTTGTTTAGCAAAAGTGACAAAAAGCAGATTTCAGAGTACCTGACGGCTCAACACAAAAGTTTTGTCCCAAGTACAGATAGTGTTGAGGATCAGTGGCCAAAGTTCAAAACCATCGTACAATATGCGTTAGATGAGTATGTGCCAAGCAAGATCGTAAGAGATGGAAAAGAGCCACCGTGGTACAACAACCGAGTTAGAAAACTGCTGCGGAAGCAAAGGGAACTTCACAGCAAACAAAAACATAGCCAAAGCCTTGCAGACAAACGAAAATTACGCGAAGCGAAATGTAGTGTGAGGAGGGCTATGCGAGAGGCGTTCAATGAATTCGAAAGTAAAGTTCTATGTACCGAAATTTTGGTCTTATGTCAAAGCGGTAGGTGGTTCAAAACAAAATGTCCACACACTCTGTGACCAAAATGGTACTGAAACAGAGGATGACAGAATAAAGGCCGAAATACTAAATGTCTTTTTCCAAAGGTTTCTCACAGATTAAGACAGCACTGTAGACTGCACTTCTCTAGATTATCGCACAGATGACAAAATGGTAGATATCGAAATATATGACAGAGGGATAGAGAAACAATGAAAATCGCTCAAAAGAGGAAAGGCCGCTGGACCTGATGGGATACCAGTTCGATTTTACACAGAGTACGCGAAGGAACTTGCCCCCCTTCTTGCAGCGGTGTACCGTAGGTCTCTAGAAGAGCGTAGCGTTCCAAAGGATTGGAAAAGGGCACAGGTCATCCCAGTTTCCAAGAAGGGACGTCGAACAGATGTGCAGAACTATAGACCTATATCTCTAACGTCGATCAGTTGTAGAACTTTGGAACACGTTTTATGTTCGAGTATAATGACTTTTCTGAAGACTAGAAATCTACTCTGTAGGAATCAGCATGGGTTTCGAAAAAGACGGTCGTGTGAATCCCAGCTCGCGCTATTCGTCCAAGAGACTCAGAGGGCCATTGACACGGGTTCGCAGGTAGATGCCGTGTTTCTTGACTTCCGCAAGGTGTTCGATACTGTTCCCCACAGTCGTTTAATGAACAAAGTAAGAGCATATGGACCAGCAGACCAATTGTGTGATTAGATTGAAGAGTTCCTAGATAACAGAACACACCCTGTCAATCTCAATGGAGAGAAGTCTTCCGAAGTAAAAGTGATTTCAGGTGTGCCGCAGGGGAGTGTCATAGGACCGCTGCTATTCACAATATACATAAATGACCTTGTGGATGACATCTGAAGTTCACTGAGGCTTTTTGCAGATGATGCTGTGGTGTATCGAGAGGTTGTAACAATGGAAAATTGTGCTGAAATTCAGGAGGATCTGCAGCGAATTGACGCATGGTGCAGGGAATGGCAATTAAATCTCAACGTAGAAAAGTGTAATGTGCTGCGAATACATAGAAAGATTGATCCCTTATCATTTAGCTACAAAATAGCAGGTCAGCAACTGGAAGCAGTTAATTCTATAAATTATCTGGGAGTACGCATTAGGAATGATTTAAAATGGAATGATCATATAAAGTTGATCGTCGGTAAAGCAGATGTCAGACTGAGATTCATTGGAAGAATCCTAAGGAAATGCAATCCGAAAACAAAGGAAGTAGGTTAAAGTACGCTTGTTCGCCCACTGCTTGAATACTGCTCAGCAGTGTGGGATCCATACCAGATAGGGTTGATAGAAGAGATAAAGAGGATCCAACGAAGAGTAGCGCGCTTTGTTACAGGCTCATTTAGTAATCGCGAAAGCGTTGTGGAGATGGTAGATAAACTCCAGTGGAAGACTCTGCGGGAGAGACGCTCAGTAGCTCGGTACGGGCTTTTGTTAAAGTTTCGAGAACATACCTTCACCGAAGAGTCAAGCAGTATATTGCTTCTTCCTACGTATATCTCGCGAAGAGACCATGAGGATAAAATCAGAGAGATTAGAGCCCACGCAGAAGCATACCGACAATCCTTCTTTCCACGAACAATACGAGACTGGAATAGAAGGGAGATCCGATAGAGGTACTCAGGGTACCCTCCGCCACACACCGTCAGGTGGCTTGCGGTGTAAGGATTTAGATGTAGATGTAGATGTAGAACGCAGATTTCTCTGAATAGCGTAGGTGATAATACCACTCATGTTCTTTCCTGTGTTGTTCCACAGTACGCACTGTTTGTCCGATGTGTACTTCTGGCCACACTCACAAGGTATTTCGTAGACTCAAGGTGTTCTGAGACCTACTGCGTCTTTAACTGGTCTCAGTAATTGACGGATTTTCGCTGGAGGGCTGATGATTTATTTGATCTTGTGTCTTATCTTGCCCGACACAGAGCCACAGAGCGGCAGCAAATCAAGTTTTTTTTCCTGCTCTTCGTCGGTGGTCTTATTCTGATATTTCCCAGAAATCACTTCTTTCACTTGATGGGCGCTGTAGCCGATATTCCTGAAAAGGTTGCGTAGGTGGCTCAGTTCACGGGGCAGGTTATCTTCGTCTGAAATTACTCTTGCACGATGTACTAATGCTTGTAATACTCTGCTCTTCTGAGCTAGATGATGATAGCTGGTGGTGTGCAGGTACTAGTCGGTGTGGGTGGGCTATCTGTAGACGCTGTGGGCAAGGCACCCACTTCGTTTACCGTGGACTAGGACGTCAAGGATGTGCAATACATTATCTTTTTCCACCTCCAAGGTGAACTGGATATTACTGTTGATACCATTGAGATGTTTCAAAAACTCGTCTAGTTTCTAGCGTCCGTGTGGCCAAATGACGAGCGTGTCGTCTACGTATCGGAAGAAACACTTCGGCTTCAGTGGCGCAGTATCTATGGCAATATCCTCAAAATTCTCCATGAAGAGGTTTGCAACAGTGGGAACCAACGTACTACCATTGCTACGCCGTCTGTCTGATCGTAATACTGGTCGTTGTGCACGAAATTGGAGGACGTAAGAGTGAGCCTAAATAGCTCGACCACGTCACTTACCATGTACTGGTAAATTAGGTCCAAAGCGTCTTTGAGAGGCACATTCGTAAACAGCACCATTACATCAAAACTGACCAAAATATCATCCTCACTAAGGCGTAGACGCCAGAATTTATCAACAGAATCAGCCGTCTGCACCTTAGTGAGGATGACATTGTGGTCAGTTTTGATGTAGTGGCGTTGTTTACGAATGTGCCTATGAAAGACGCTTTGGACCTAATTTCCCATCACTTTGTAAGTGACGTGGACGAGCTATTTAGGCACACTCTTACGTCCTCCTATTTCATCCCGGAACAGTTTCCCTTCACAAACTGATTTTTTGTTTCGTTTTCTGTGTTACCTGCCTGGTGCAAACAGGACGTCAACGACACAATAGGTTTAGTTGTCCTCTTTGTCAAACTTTATAGAGAAGATGAGAAGGGGGAGCTCTCGTTTGCTGGAATGGATGTTACAACAGATAAGTAATTCTTGTGGAGTTGGCACGATTGATCTGCTGGCCAACAAATTTGTTTATTGAGGTATTAAACCAAGACCCCGCAACAGAATACCACATACTTCCTAAAATCACTATGAAGGACCTTTAACAGAGACAAGTGCCTTCATTGCCACTCTATCTGCTGACTACTGGCCACTAGATATAAATCATAAATCATCAACATTGAAGTAATTCACTATCAATCAAACGCCACGTGCCGTACAGTACAAGACACAAGTACCGATCAGTAACCTTTTTCCGCTGTTCACTGAAATTCCTCTAATTTGATTCTGTGAAACAGGACAGGCTTTTAGTGTTCCAATGTTTACTGAAAATTGGTGCTTAGCTTGCAGTTGCCGTGTGGCCAACAGAGTGCATAACCATCTTCTCTTAGCTGAAGTGCCTGTTGCCCCAACAGGTCCTGTTTGAGGAGCGTCATTGTACTTCGGCTGCTCTGATAACTCACTGAATCTCTACTCTCCTTTAACCTGTTCTCTCTGAGCTCCTATTCCTTTCTACACTTATGTTAGGAAGAAGAAAACAGCTTGAACGACTACAGATAGGTCGTTCTTATATATAGGACAATAAAAAAATTCTATCCTGCAACTGTTTTTGGCTGTCATCCTTTATTGTGTTCATTTGTATGTTCCGTTGAAATGACTAGCATTTGAATCATGTGGACCCACTTGTTCAAGGTCGACATCGATATCGCAGTGCAATACCACCCACCAGCAAAATATGCCTGCGGCTCTCGTTGTCGCTATAAACCGAAGGCAAATGACCAGTGTGACTCCAGCACACGTGTAGGAGAGCCAACTGTACGGCCAAATCAGTGAGCTTGAAAGAGGAGGCGTTTTTGCCATGAGAGAATGTGATGCATGCGTCCAGGGAATTGTTCCTGGTGCTGGACGGAGTGTATCGGTAGTGCAGTGTATGTGTGCAAAACGGTTCACGGAAGGCCGTAGAACACGATGAGATGTGTGACGTCACACCATTCAAACCACGATCGAGACGATCGTGGCGGCCGGTGTGGATGAGCGGTTCTAGGCGCGTCAGTTTGGAACCGCGCGACCGCTACGCTCGCAGGTTCGAATCATGCCTCGGGCATGGATGTGTGTGATGTCTTTAGGTTAGTTAGGTTTAAGTAGTTCTAAGTTCTAGGGGACTGATGACCTCAGATGTTAAGTCCCATAGTGCTCAGAGCCATTTGAACCGTTTGAGAAGATCGACTTCTCATCCGAATGGCAATGCAGGACCGAAGTATGTCGTCCTCGGCTCGGTCGCAACTGTGGAACACATCGTACCCTTTCAGGGGTGACAGTCCCTCGCCGTTAATTTCGGCACAGGTTACGTGCGCGTCGTCTACTTCTCCGCCCACCTTTGCCGAAAGTTCAGAAACATGCTAGACGGGAATGGTGTATGGAACGACGTTACTGGTAACATGAATGGGATCATATATTTGTAAGAGTGATACTTTACGCACGATGTGGTCTGAAAATACAAAGAAGGAAGGCAAAAAACAGTATAGCCAGAAGCAAAGATTTGCCTTCTCAATGCACGGTACGAATATATTCCAGAAAATCGTGCATGAAAATGAAAGTCTTCAGGGGTCTTCTCTGGGGTTCTATTGATCACATAAACTATGAGGTCAAGCTTTTTGGGTAGCCCTTACGTTAGCGATCATTTGTATAACTACCGCAAGAACTAAAATGCTGTAGCTATCGTAAGTAAATGTACAAAATTTAAACATTACACAGTACCTTCAGCCCAGGAAAATGGGCAGCTCGGTTAGCTCTTTTGCACGAGATGTGGTCGATGGTCGGCGTAAGACGGCTCATTAGCTGATCATAAGAAAATCTTCAAAAAGTGTGTTTTTTGTGTATCAAAAGTACCAATAATTGTGAGGACGGACACTTCTATAATTTCGTTCATGGGGATTTCTCGAATTATCTGCCATATAATCTAAAAACGATTATCTCGAGGTATCTCTCAACTTCATTCGATAACACTACCCGTTAATGAAATCCATGGGTTACAAGTCTCCGTAATTTTGCACGTAAATATGCATAATACCCTGTCTGAGGTGTAAACGTAGTTCTCAGTGACGTGATGAACACATGGTAATAGTACTGGGGTCTTCGCAAAGTTACGAGGTTGCAAAACTATGTTTTCAGTCGCCATTTTTTCACGAACAGAGCTTTATGACGAGCTGTCTCTGTATAATGTTCACTTGACGCCTATGCAAGCTGTATTGACGTGGAGGTTATTAGATGATGCCATCAGGGGGCGTAAGCACGTAACTAAAAATTGTTTTGTTGCGCGAGATTCTTTTGTACCTTGAAACCAAACACCGTCTCCTTTGGTATGCCCTTGATGTACGTACTTTAAAAGCTTTTATATCTGTGTGTAAACTAAAGTAAAGTGTACTTACATTGGTTGGAAAGACAGTTGCATGTTAATCTCATGTTATGCGTAATTATTTGTTGCTTAAATGTATCAAAGCAGGTAAATTTGTCGATGCAAATTGACAGAAATTCATTCACCTGCAGAAACCGTTTTATGTAAGCAGCAAAGCCGGCTGCAACAGGCAAATGAAGGGAAGTGTTTGAAAAACGCCCTTGTTTCAGAACAAAAGGGCGAATATACTCCTGTTTAAAAGACTCTGAAACAAAAGCGGGAACCAGCTACTCTTTCCACTTTCACCATCAAAAATTTTGACATGTTAACATATTCGCGCTTTTTATGCTCAAAGAGAGTAGCATGGAGATAGTGACGGTGAAAGAGTGAGGGGACAGTGCCAACGGGATAGAAAGAAAGAGGAGGCATGATGAGAAGAGAGAGAACGTGACAGTGAAACAGAAAAAGATATGGATGAAGGCAGTAATAGTGAGAACCGAGGAGACAGGAGATAATGAAGGTCAGTGAGAAACAGTGGCAGTAAATGGAAAGAGTGATGGATAGGTGCAGAACAGAGGAAGCAACAGAGAGAAGAGGCAGTAGAAATAAAAAGAGACCAGTTGACGCCGTATGTAGGCTTCAACGGTCTGAACCCGTCACCCAGACCGGCGAACTTCAACACGAAAAGATGTGTACGGCTTTCCTCCATTCTCCAAGTTTCTCGGTGTAGATGTCAAAACCCCGAGCAAACCATCCACAAGGATGTATGTGGAGAGGAGATAATGAAGAGAAAGACAACTGATTGTCTGCGATAAAGAAAGAGACAGTGACAATGCTGCAGAAAAAGGATGGGGCAAAGATAATGCCAATGGGACGGAGAGCTACTGAAGGTGGAAGCAGAGAGAACAGCGAGGGAAAGGAATGAAGTCACTACCAGTGGGAGATACAGACTGGAGAAAGTGCTAATGGGTGAAACAGTCTACAGTGGGAGAGTATCATATACTGAGTTGACAAAAGTCATGGGATACCTCCTAATATCGTGTTGGACCTCCTTCTGCCCGGCGTAGTGCAGCAGCTTGATGTGGGAAGGACTCAACAAGTCGTTGGAAGTTCCTTGCAGAAATACTGAGCCACGCTGCCACTATAGCCGTCCATAAGGGCGAAAATGTCGCCAGCGCAGGATTTTTTGCGTGAACTGACCGGTCGATAATGTAGCGTAATTGTTCGATGGAACTAATGTCGGGCGATCTGGGTGGCGAAACAATCCCATTCGTGGACCAGTGACATGACATCCTTGTTTGTGACCACGTAATTCATGAATGGCTGCAAATGGTCTCCAAGTAGTCAAACATAACCATCTCCAGACTATGTTCGGTTTCGCTTGGATCAGAGAAACCAGTCCATTCCACGCAAAGACAGCCCACACTACTATGCAGCCACCATTAGCTTGCACAGAATCCATGCGAGATGGCGCAGTGGTTGGCACACCGGACTCGCATTCGGGTGGAAGATGGTTCAAACCCGCTTCCGGCCATCCTGATTTAGGTTTTCCGTGATTTTCCTAAATCGGTTCAGGCAAATGCCGGGATGGTTCCTCTGAAAGATCATAGCCAATTTCCTTCCCCATCCTTTCCTCATCCGATTGGACCGATGGCCTCGCTGTTTGGTCACCCCACCCCGCCCCCATTCCCCAAGTCAACCATCCAACCTTGCACAGAGCCATGTTGCCAGTTTGGGTCCACGTATTTTTGGGGTCTGCGCCAGACTAGAGCCGTACCGTCATCTCTTACCAACTAAAATCGGGACTCATCTGGCCATATCATGGGTTTACAATTATCTAAGAGTCCAGCCGATATGGTCACGAGACTAACAGAGGCGCTGCAGGCGATGTACTCTCAGCAAAGGCAATCGCGTCGGTCATGTGCTGCCACAGCCCATTAATGCCAAATTTCTGCGATCCGTTCCTAACGGATACGTCCGTCGTACGTCCCACATTCATTTATACGGTTTTTTTACTTGACCGTTAGCGCTGACAGCTCTACGGAAAAGCTGCTGCTCTTCGTCAAGTGAATGTTATCGGCCACTGCGCTGTCCTTGGTAACGCCTGAAATGTTGTTCTGTTGGCGTACTCTTGACGTTGTGGATGTCGGACTACTGAATTCCCTAATGAGTTCCGAAATGGAATGTCTCTTGCGCCTAGCTACAACTATCATTACCTTTTCAAAGTGTGTTAATTCCAGCTTTGCAGCCATCATCACGTCGTAAACCTTATCCGATGGATTCCTGTGTATAAATAATGGCTTGTGGTATATTGACGACTTAATGACCCGTACGTTTTTAACCTTCAGGCTGTTGGCAGCCCTCAAGGTCACTACAAAATAGGAAATCAGAGACAATGCCGAGAGCAGGCAAAAATAGTAGCCTTTAGATTTCCAAAGGTAAATAGTAACACTAGAGACCAGCAATAAAACCGAGCCCGCATCTCGTGGTCGTGCGGTAGCGTTCTCGCTTCCCACGCCCGGGTTCCCGGGTTCGATTCCCGGCGGGGTCAGGGATTTTCTCTGCCTCGTGATGGCTGGGTGTTGTGTGTTGTCCTTAGGTTAGTTAGGTTTAAGTAGTTATAAGTTCTAGGGGACTTATGACCACAGCAGTTGAGTCCCATAGTGCTCAGAGCCATTTGAACCAATAAAACCGAAATTGCAAAGAGAAGGGAGTAATGACCACACATCATCAATCAGCATGGAAGAACTACAGAAGGCTATCAAACAAAGTAAACATGGCTAATCAGCTGGCTTGGATGATATACGAACCGAGCAAATCAAACACTTCGGCTTAAATACGAAGAAATGTATTCTCCAACTTTTCGATTACTGTGTAAGTGGAAATTAAATTCCAAATATATGGCGGAAGAGTCGAGTGACTGTTTGCTGAAATCTGGCAAAGAAGGAAATGATCCAAAGAATTTTAGACCAGTTGCACTACTTTGTCATCTTTAAAAATTGCTGGAAAGACTGATACTGAGTCGCCTATTACCTTCAATTGACTCCTCACTTATAACTCAGCAATCTGCATTTCGTCCAGGTAAAAGCTGTAGTTGACAACTGATAAATCTCACACAGTTTATAAGAGATGGCTTTGAAGCTCAGAAGATGACAGGAGTGGCATTTTTCGACTTGTCAGCGGCGTATGATACGGTCAGTCACCAGCTACTACTAGTCAAGGTCTGCAATCTCACCAATGATTTAGGTCTAACCAGGCTCATCACTCATCACCTCTCTCCTGCTGAATCGCAAGTTCTTCGTCGACTCTCAAGGACAGCGTATTCGATGGAGACTACTGAAGAATGGCCTCCCCGAAGGAAGTGTTTTGGCTCCAATTCTGTTTAACATACACACGAACGACCAACCTATAGCCCCAAACACCATGGGCTTCTTATATGCTAACGACCTCGCTCTAGCCACCAAGAGCACAGATTTTCGATCTGTGGAGACCAACCTCTTAATGCCCGTGAAGATCTATCCAGATACTACAGCACAAACCAGCTTAAACCAAACCCTTCAAAGACCCAACTGTATGCTTTTCATTTAAGAAGCAAGGAAGCCAGTCGCAAGTTGAAAATAGTATGGTCGGCGTTTGAACTGGAAAACTACGAGACTCCAAAATACTTGGGAGTGTCACTTGATAGATCTCTCACTTACAAAAAGCACTGCATGAAATGCAAGTCGAAAGTCTCCACCAGGAACAATCTCCTATGGAAAGTGGCCGGATCACAGAGGGGTAGTCAACGTGAAACAATCCGAACATCTGCAATGACACTATGCTATTCTGTCGCAGAGTATGCCTGTTCTGTCTGGTATAATTCAACTTATGCCAAGCAGGTGGATGCAGAATTATAACAGGTTGTTTGAAACCCACTCTAGTCGAATGGTTTTAGCACCTCGCCGGAATACCACCACCACCTGTTCGAGGAGAGATAGCTGCGAACAAGGAAAGAAAGGCAGTGCAACAGGAAATTACTCATCCTCTGTATTCGCACGAACCGCATCTGCAACGACTTAAGTCAAGGAAGTGTTTCCTTAGGACATCAAAGGAATTAGAACCACTGCTGAAAAAGCTAGGTTACAACTATGGAGGGCTACCTCCGACATACCTTCTCCCTGGCTGGAAAAGAGTTGTTGAAGCTTTACCTCCGGGCCATGACAGGGAATAGAAAACTTCGAAGTCCCTGCATAAACTGAGATCTTGAGTTGGAAGTTCAAACATTAACCTGACAAAATGGGGATACACTGATCAAAATGGTATTCCGTGTGACTGTGGAGAAGCACAGACAGTCCAGCACATTCTTCGATGTCGATTGTGTCCAGTCTCCTGTACAGAATATGACCTTCATCAAGCAGCAGAAAAGTGGCCAAGTTTTGATCAAAAGTAATTTAATCATAAGTGTGTAAAATGTATGTACATGTACCTGTATTTTTCTTACACGTGAATAATGATAAGTAGAGGTAGAGGACAGCTGCAAAAAAATGGAGTTAATACGACACATACACAGAACCTGCATAAAAATAGGGAAATTGCGAGAAATGTATGCCTTCACGCCGGCCGAAGTGGCCGTGCGGTTAAAGGCGCTGCAGTCTGGAACCGCAAGACCGCTACGGTCGCAGGTTCGAATCCTGCCTCGGGCATGGATGTTTGTGATGTCCTTAGATTAGTTAGGTTTAACTAGTTCTAAGTTCTAGGGGACTAATGACCTCAGCAATTGAGTCCCATAGTGCTCAGAGCCATTTGAACCATTTTTTTATGCCTTCACATGAATGCCGATGCTAGCCAAGCCTACAAGTCTCGCAGTTGTATTTGACCACATGCTCAATGTCTTCAGCAAGTAGCAAATGTCAGTCTTGGTCAGAACAGCGTTCCGTATGGCTGTGTGTGCGTTACGTAGGAGGTAGGTGAGCTCTAACGTGGGCCAATTGTTGGTGCTCTTATGGTGGTTGGTTCCATTCCCTAATCAAGGGAGCTGAAGCGTTATGTATTTCAATAGGCACCGTAAGAAGATTTGTAAGGGATACAGCGCAAGTGGGAAACATCTTCCGGCAAATCATACTGTGAACGAAAGTGTATGTTGAGTGATTCAGATAGAATTTTATTGAAAAGTGTTGTGACGAAAAATAAGAACGTTCAAATTGCTCTCAGCACTATGGGACTCAACATTTGAGGTCATCAGTCCCCTAGACTTAGAACTACTTAAACCTAACTAACCTAAGGACATCACACACATCCATGTCCAAGGCGGAATTTGAACCTGCGACCGTAGCAGCAGTGCGGTTCCGGACTGAAGCGCCTAGAACCGCTCGGTCGCAAAGGACGGCAAATAAGAAGACGACAGTTATAAAAGTCACTGCAGAATAGAATGTCGCGCTCGTGAATCCTGACAGCACTAAGACAATATCAAGGGAATTTTAGACTCTCGGAATTGCATGGCAAAATGGAATTCCAAAACCAAATCAGCAGTGAAACCGTCATGCCGAAGCAAGAAAATCTGTAGTATGGAGCAAAGGAAGAAAGTCATTCGTTTGGACGTCTTGTTGCACGTTGCTTCCTACTTCTGGCCATTTTACGTTCCAAGAGTGAAACATGGTGGGCTTCAGCGATGAATTGCGTAACCATCGTGGTATCCCATGGGCCTCACGCTCACTCAGCAATAACGCATTACTACCATTGTTTATGCGAGCATTCTGGCTGGTCAAGTCCATTCAGTGGTACATGTTCGTTTTCAAATGGTAATGCTGTGTTCCAAGACGAGAAGGCTCCAGTTCACACCAGTCGCATCGTCCAGGACTCGTTGTGCGAACACGAGTATGATCCGTAGCATTTCTCCTGGACACTACAGTAACCAGGTCTAATTATTATTAAGTCTTTTTGGTCTTATATGGTCAGAAGGGTAATATTTGTCTTCATCATTGCTTCCTAACCTTGTCTCTGTTTTTCGAAGAATGCTATAGAACTCCCTTGACAACCACACAGAACATGTTTTTACCCATTTATACGAGGTGCGTCAATAAAGTAATGAGACTGATTTTCTTTGCAAGATGCGGCAACCCTGCAGGCTTACGTAGATATAATATCTTTGACCTTGATCTATAAGCTGCCTCTAGTCCAAGCGGCACATCGAAGCAACTGCACAGTCGTGAGTTGTGCTGTAATACGTTAACACATGTTTGTGTCTCTCGTCACGGAAATTTTGCCATCCCACATAACATTGCGCAACGGTATGCCATTTATTTTTGCGTTAAATTGGGTGAAAAAGCAATGACAACTTACATTAAGCTTCAGAAGGCTTTTGGAGAGGAGATTACGTCAAGAGATCAAGTTTTTCGTTGGCATAAAACGTTTAGTTAAGGCAGAACGAACGTTGAAGATTAAGACCGCAGTGGACGACCACCTACCTCACGGACGGATGTCAACTTGGCCGGGCTGCGTGAACTCGTACGATCTGATCGAAGATTATCCGTGAAAATTATTGCAGAAGAACTGAACATCAATCGAGAAACAGTTCGTGTCATAATAACTGGATACTGCAGCACGATAATGCGCCATCCCACACTGCTCTGTCAGTACAGCAATTTTTAACCTCAAAACAAATTTCAGTACTACCACCGCAACCTTATTCACCAGATATCGCTCTGGCCGACTTTTTTCTATTTCCAAGAGTCAAAACAGCGGTCAAGGGACACCATTTTCAAACAACACAATACGTCCAAAAATCTGTGACGAGAGTCTTGGAGGATATTACAGAAGATGAGTTCCAGAAATGTTACCGTCAACGGCAGAAGCGCTGGAAAAAGTGTGTGCAATCAGAAGGGTTACTTTGAAGGAGACAACACTAAACTTGACTAAGATGGCAAGCAAAAATTTTTTCACATCAGTCTCATTACTTTATTGTTGCACCTCGTAGACGACTGGAAACCTTTTTGAATACCTGCTGTTTCCCCACATCGTCTTAGGTATGGTAATGTGTTGTGGTTTTGATGATTCTATTTTTTTCCATCCCCTGTAGTCTGGCGGCAAGGGACAGTTTGGTACTGGTGGTAAGTATCGGGTAGAAGTTATGGAGGAATATCAACGCCTGTATTATATTATAGATGTAGGTCGCAATTATCAATGTAGAAATTAAGACACATGCACAGGACAGACTATAGCGAGCTGGCTCGAACGAGTCACCTATCTGAAGGCCAAAAGGATGAGATCCAACGAATGACCAAAAAGGAAAAAAGAGAAGCAGAAGCTCATCATAAGTATATTATAAATAAAAAATCGTAACGTGTGGGCACAGTCTAAAGAACAAAACCGTTTCCAATTTCTGCCACTGAATCAAAAACAGAAGGCAAGAAAAGCAGAGAGAGAAACGACTGGGCATGCTGAGAGATTTGAGAGAAGGAATATGTCACAAAGAACTAACGGAGCAACAATGAATAAATTTGGTAACAGTAAATTACTAATTGATTTAATGATAATACGTGCAATATATTGTGTGGTTACCTGCTATAAGATATTCCGCTAGAATGTTGTTAAAACTTAACATCTCTTGGATTACAAGTCGTTTGAAACCTACTTAAACAAATTTCTAAATTATAATGTTCTAACTGAGAAGTATAATGTTCCTACAAATGAAACTAAAAACTAAACTAAACTAAACTTCTCCCAAACAGGCCATGAAGACCCAACTGTACCGACCGGCCGCCATGTCATCCTCAGACCATAGGCGTCACTGGATGCGGATATGGAGGGGTATGTAGTCAGCAAACCGCTCTCCCGGCCGTCTGTCAGTTTCCGAGACGGGAGGCGTTATTGCTCAGTCAAGTAGCTCCTGAGTTTGCAAGCGCTGAGTGCACGCCGCTTGCCAACAGCGCTCGGCAGACCGGATGGTCACCCATCCAAGTGCTAGCCCAACCCCCCCGTGCTTAATTTCGGTGATCTGTAGGGAACTGGTCTTACCGCTGCAGAAAGGCCGTTGTCTACAAATGAAATTCACCGAATTGTTACTTCATCATATGTGCAGTACACTACAGTATTAATCAATGCCGCCTGCAGCTAGAGATGACAGGACTTCGACGGGTCTGACATGACGGTGAAGTTAACAACGCATGGTATCGATGTCCTGGGATACAATTTTTAATAATTTGACGAGAAAATTGGAAATTCTACTTACGACAACGCGTAGTTCATTTGCTGAAGTAAAGGTATATTTTCATCTCAAGCGAATAGTATCGCTTTAATAGAAATTTACGACTTGCGTATAAATATTCAGGAAACGTGCTCACTAAGCTTTATTGAAGGCAATGAAACAACAACCGGAAGTATACAAAGGAAGTAAAAAATGTACCTTATGGTGTCATTAACTAGCAAAAATCAGTATGAGAAAGTACATTACTCGAAAGCATAGTGCAAAAGTGGGGATAAAGATGACGGTAATCCGAAAGTGGTGACTCCTGACCATGATACTATGTTCCTATTTCAGAGGAGAGCGTTTCACATTCGAGTTCTTTTACTAATCTTAAAAGTGCATGTGAAAGACAACATTTTCGTTCCCGGGACCAAGGTACAACTGCTAAAATTAACATTGTCGCCATAAGATGAGTAAAATTTTTATCTAATCAGCGTGATTTGTATCCCGCAAGGTTGATAATAACAAGTATTTTGTCTGTTATTGAGGATAACAGTGTTTAAGTACCCATTAAAATGTAAATGACACAGAGTGACATAGCCTTGTTAAGTGACAGGTGAAAATCATATTTACTCGGTTACCATTTTTACGACATTTTACCGTAATTAAAAAGTTTGACACGTTCAGTGGTAACGCATGTCATCCAATATATGTGGCATTACTATACGAAAATATCTCTTTCGTTGATATTTTGTTGGAGAGCTTGGATGAAACTTCTTTCTCTGCAAAGCCTGTTACGTCCGTAAATGTTATCGATCGACAGCCAGTCAAAAAGACGGTTGGAACTGACATATTTTCTCTCACAACAAATTCTACACCCCGTATGATGTTTCGGAACATCGGTGATATTGGATGAGTCACTTCAATCTATTTGAAACGTTTTTCAGCGCACGTAGATTCCGAAGGTACGTGTCTCGACACGTAGTTCGACTTGTGGGCTTTCGCACTTCGGACTCTTGCTATCGTTTCACCTTGGTAGTCCCCCAGAATAACAGAAATTTTTTTAAACTTTTGTATTAATATTTGTCATATCACCCTGCTTCATCATTTTTCGAATAACTCCATATAGTTAGACAGTAAGTAAATGAAGATCGATCCAAAATTTCCCCAGTACAAACGAGTCGAAATGGACTCATCCAAGTGGTTCGCGGCAATAAGACCTCTGTATTACGTGAGCAAGCCGTTCGGTCTCGCTCCATTTTCCCTTGATCCCACCTCAACGACGTTCGCCACTTCCTTCTTGGAAAGGACTTACTCCCTCGTGCTGGTAGCAGCTGCGCTCACCCTTGGCGTCCTGGCGGTCACGGAACGACAACAGTCGACACATTTCATTCCCACCGTGGTGATGAACGATATGATTGAGGTCCTATTTCTAACTTCGTCCGGTTTATTGATTTTGGGAAAGTGGTTCCTCTGCAATCACAGCATTGTGAAGCTCATCTTCAAAAAGTTAATCGAAGTCGACGTCATATTAATGACTGATCCGAAGGAAGAATGCGAGAGAATTTTTATATTTTCACTTATTGAAGTATCACTTCTGGTCTCGATTTACTTGTTAATATTCATTTTCGACGCATGGTCCTGGAAGAAATCTTTGAAGCACTTTGACATGTTCTATTTCGCGGGACCTTATCCGTTTTATGTAGTTAACGGGGTTTCCGACACACAGTTCTTCAACTTAGTACTATTGCTAAAGAGGCGTTTTCGAGTGATCAATGAGCGTCTGAGGGCACTCAGGCGGCGAATGGATTCAGCCGGAATTGAGCGACCTGTGCCTCGCTTGCAGCCGGTATTTTACTCCAAACGACATCTCCTAGACACTGTGCTGCAGAATGGCAAGGTATGTAGGTCGCAGTATCTTCAATTTAATCCAGAATTTATTTCTTTCTTCATACAGTATACCACAACCGAGAATTCGTTAGACAGTTTTAGGGTTACACCTCGGCTGTTGCTTAATTAACAAACATTTACTTCATTACGTTTCGTAGTGTTAGTCAGTTTCTGTCTTACAAGTCATTCTCAAGTGTTACTGATACCAATAACACGTTGCAATACAGAGCCCATAGTACTCAATTTGACCAGTCGTTTTACAATCAATAGGGTGAATACGTGGTAATTAAGTGGCCACCGAGACGGAACAATGACACAGTGCTTTAACACAATTAATTTGTTAAACTTATGTTAATTGCGAGAGCAAATCGTTGTTGTGGTTGAAAGGTTCTCGACTGTTCCATTAGATGGTGCTGTACAATATTTGTACAAGACAGTTGATCGTCATCTTCATGTGCGACTACGGCTCTCCAAACGATCTGGCCAAGAGATCATCACCAGGTTTGTGTATCCCAGCGTATGGTGTCTAGTAAACATTCAGTTTGGTCCTACAGCCTAGGTATTGTCGATTATTTGACATTTTCTTACTACTAACATTACGATTTTGTGTGACTGAGGCTGACTGTTGTGAGTCGCCAATTGGTACGTTTATTAGCTAGGATTTCGAGTCGGGCATAGCTACCCTAGTTTCGCTTCTTCCAGCATCCGACGTCTGATTAGTGCCACCAGTGCTGATTCTCATTACTTGCTGAGCTGAAATCGTGGGCCTCTGTAAGTGGTATAGGCGTTTCCTGGTGATGGTTGCTGAGTAGGGCCGAGTCAAAAGTAGCCCGTTGTGGGCCATTAGCGATTTCCCCCAACAGTGACTGCTGATGGCTTGTACCCAGGGGTGGCGGCCGTCGTGCGCGAAAAGTGGTGATAACACAGGGGGTTGTAGCTACTTGTAAGTAAGCACGCCGGTGCAGGGACGTCATGGGCTGCCAGCGGTGCTGGTTCAATTGTGGTACGATGTGGCCTGGCTGGCTTAGTCGTAGGTGAAACTGGCTGGATGGCAGTTTTTCCGGTCTGAGGCAGAAGAGATATCTGGATAACCCTGGACCTGCAGAGTCTGGTACTGGGAGATGCCGAGTCCTTCAGTGGTAGGGACGGCCTCGATTTGATCTTCAGCCTATTAGTGGAGAGTCTTAGAGCGGCGACCGTCTAACAGTACCGTCCATCGCTAGTTCTCATTTCTGGTACTTGGTGGCAGCACACAACTGGTGAGCTGGAAGACACCATGATCCCACTCACGATACGTCAGGAATTTTGTACTGCTTTCAGTTGTTTGCGAGTTGTCAGTGTTCAGTGTTTAATGTTGTCTGTGTGAGAGGGCGGTGCAAGGAGTTAGTTTCAAGACTGTGGTACAAGTTTTGCGAGGTGAGTAATAGAATTCATTTTTACTTAATTTTAACTGTAGCCCTAAAACTTTCAAGACACCGCTACATTAAACAATACGCAATCGGTATCGCTTTTATTGCGTGATCATCCTTCATTACACACCGGCCAGTTGTCTTCCAGTACCGACCAAACAGGATATTATGGGTAAATTAATAATAACTTTTCTCTTCATTTTTAAAAATGAAATGGTTGAAAATAGGGGACAATGAAAGGAAGATGGACTGGAAAGAATATGAGGCTGGCAATCAATGAAGTAATACGCAAAAACGACAGCAAGTCAGGCAGATGAGTCTTTTCATGTCTCAAGTAGCACTATAGGTGATCCAGTAAAAGACAAGAAGCAGAGAAAAGGAAGTCCCAAAGAGACTTGAAGACAGCTCAACCCTCAAAAAGAAATAACAGATACATCTAATAGAAGCAAATGAGTAAAGAGTTCAGTTAGTGATGCAACAACAGAAAGCGTCAAAAGATGCTGGAAATTGATGGGGACGCACTAACAACGGAATCGTTTAAAGAGCAATGGGTACAATGCACTAAATGTAAGGAGTGGGCACATGTTGGCTGTGGACTATTTTTTGTGATCACTGCAATAACTGAAGAATAGTTTTTGAAATTAGTGAATTCTGTTCGTATAATAATGTGTTCGATGCTTTTCTTTATTGTGTAATGTAGTTTATTAATAAATTTTGAAATCTTCCTATAGAGGCACTGGCCTGTACAGTAAGACAATTTTTATACTGACTGAAAAACCACCTCTTTTTACTTCATCATGACCTGACATTTTTCGAAACTTTCGGCAAGATCACTATGGATTTTTTTATGTCTCAGGTTGCTGTATTAAATTTCCAGATTTTTGAGTATTTTACATTTTACAAGTGACGAGGTTAAGAAGACCGATGATGTAGCTCTCCTAATGCTGCAACCCTTGTCTCCTGGCAGGCAGTCTTCCGAGGATGACAGTGCTATAGTAGAGCCGCACGTCACGAACCAACACTACGGTGGATGGCGATACGATGACTTTCCTACTCCACGACCAGCCTGGCAGGGCAACCAGTATTTAAAAACGAGAAAACGGTTCTCTTGTGATCTGGCTGCCATGCACGCCACATGTGTCGCTGGGTTAGGTAACCAGCTGCTCGCCAAATGGCAAGTGGGCTGCGGTGGTGTGCAGGAGCCATACTGGAGTGCCGATGTAGCCTATTATTGAATGTGGCTACCAGCAATAATGTGCCCTCTTCCTCCATTCTCACGCCGTTATATTACGTATATGTATTTCCACTGTTTGTTCGATTCCCGGAGGGGTCAGGGATTTTCTCTGCCTCGTGATGGCTGGGTGTTGTGTGCTGTCCTTAGGTTAGTTAGGTTTAAGTAGTTCTACGTTCTAGGGGACTGATGACCATAGATGTTAAGTCCCATAGTACTCAGAGCCATTTCCACTGTTTCTTTGTTGATTAAACAGATGGAGAAGATTTCAACTCAGCAAAGTACGAGAACTAGCGCCATGTCACTAAGGTATCGTCAGACATTGGTAAACGGAATCCATGACATCAAACGGGTGGGGAATCGAAGCCTGGGCAGCTAACCCAGACATGGAAACCTTCCTACTCGCATGTGCTAGTGTCTGTAGCTAATGACTGGCCTTTCCTCCACTGTGCTTGCATAGTCCGTGGCTCAGTTATCCGACATTGGGCTTTGGATGCCAACATGGCTTCTAAGGAGTTACAGCCTTATGGCTGTACTTTTCTAGTGAACCGACTTATTAATTGGCGAACGTCAACAGCTTGCAACAGTAGCACCTGATGAAGATGTTCAGCTGCCTCACAGAAATATTGTGTGGTTTCGACACCTCCATTCAAGAATCTTTCAAGCAGTTACTATGTCTCGAAAACAACCAACTGTACAGTCAGATTTATGTTATTGGTTTAGCGGTTTCGACACTTTAAAACGGTAATCTTCGTATGTTAAACTAGAATGTAATATTATAAGCAGTTGGTTTATGGGGGACTTGTCACACCTCTTTCAAAATTTGTGACGTAATGTGAGTATGACAGCGCACTGTCCTGCACGTTATAGACAACATCCCCCCTTATCTATCACGTTGTCATCATGACATCACAAACCATGCCCAATCTCTTCTGTGTCATGCCTCCAATTTCTGTGACTTATATTGGCGATTAAAGCGAAACAGCTAATCAACATCTAGGGCCAGAGCTGCAGGCTTGGCCCTGATCAAAATCATTCGAACAGGAGTAATTTTGTCCAGGTTCAAAAGCATTTGTTTATTGATAAAAAGTTTTACTGACAATACTAATGTAATTTGACCCTATTGGAGCCGGCCGCAGTGGCCGAGCGGTTAAAGGTGCCTTAGTCCGGAACCGTACGACTGCTACGGTCGCAGGTTCGATTCATGCCTCGGACATGGATTTGTGTGATGCCCTTAGGTCAGTTAAGTTTAAGTAGATCTAAGTTCTAGGGGACTGATGATCTGAGATATTAAGTCCCATAGTGCTCAGAGCCATTTGAACCATTTTTTTCACACTATTGGCTTAATTTGTAGGTTAAGCACACTTCTGAAAGGGGTCAGTTCAGTTAATTTGCAGCAATTTCTGTAAGGCACAATGAATTGTCAAATAAATGCATACAAACACACACACACACACACACACACACACACACACAAGTTTGTGTGTACTTCCTCATTAATGAATCTATATCTCTCTCTGTTCTACACTTCACTAACTCTATCTTATGAAGTACTGTACTCTCTCATCAGTAAATTATATCTCAGATATGCACACCCAGGATGAAAGTTGCATAATGGGCGTCGTTTTACTGGAGACTTCGTTGCTCATGGCACAAAGATAGAACAGTAATTGCCTGACTTTTCAGAATATTTTCAGTAATGCTTCAAATCGTTAAGTACTAATTTAGGGAGCAAGAAGATAATGGCCCCTGTTCTACTTTAGAAAAATATGATCAGTGTTACTGATTGCTTCATACAGCTTTTTATTGCATTTGACACCAGATGTAGCTGTGGTAAAACGCTTTTTCACCAGTGTTACATGTCATCACGGTTTAGCCCAACAAACTGTACTTATGCATCTAAAATATTGCCTCATCAGTAAATTTCATATCTCTGTTTTGTACTTCCCTGAAGATGTTTATGTGTGTGAAATTTTATGTAACTTAACTGCTAAGGTCATCTTTCCTTAAGCTTACACACTACTTAAACTAAATTATCAGAACGACAAACACACACACCCATGCCCGAGGGAGGACTCGAACCTCCGCCGAGACCAGCCGCATTGTCCATGACTGCAGCGCCTAAGACCGCTCGGCTAATCCCGCGTGGCGATGTTTATGTCAAATACTGTACTGCCTAATCAGCAAACTTTGTGTCTGTCTGTAACTGTTACTTTACATAGTAGTACAAACCACTTGTGACTAAAAGAAAAATCGTTAACAGGCGCTTGACACACAATTTTAGGCATAAGTATGGCTCTGTACCAAACCAAACCTGATTAAAAATTTAACTACAAAAAACACGATAGCAAAAATACTATGGAAGCAGCAAAACACACAAGGAAAAAGGGAGTCTCAATTACTGTTCTGTAACTACCAGCTAGTGCAAGAAAACAAATAATGTTGAACTTACACTTGACCTCTAAAACATGATTGCAGTTTTGAAAATGCTGTGCCTAAATTTTGTGTAACATTTGTCAAAAGAGATTAAGGTCTTTGCCTTCTAACATTGGTCATAAATGAAGATAAGTTGCTCATGGTACGAATATCTAACCATAATCACCTGAATTTTTCGAAGATTTTTAGTAATACTTCATCCCACAAACACCATATTAAGGGGGAAGAAGATGATACATACACTAGAAAATCCGTAGCTGTTCAACACACATGTGTCTCTGCTAAAATAACATACTATACAGGCAGGTGACGTATTATCCAAAGCCTAAATGAGATTATGTGAAAAAAAAGAAAAAGAAAAAACTTGACAAGCATCATTTTAGGGTGGAAGAAGGTAACAATACACACATGCACGTACGCACGCAAGCACGCGCGCGCACTCACACACACACACACACACACACACACACACACACACACACACAATGTTGATGTGAGCGGTCACAATGGTATTTTCACTTTCAATGTCCATAAGAATACATAAAGTTTTTAAATTCCAAAGTTTCCATGTCTAAGAGGTATGTCAAAAAATTAACAGCTTCACACACGATGCTTATATAAAGTGCTAGAATGGTATTTATACATCTAAAAGAATTGTCAAAATAAGTAAAGATATTGCCATTTCCATCTTAGGCATAACTGAAGCTACGTTGTTCGTGGTACAAAGATCGTATTTTCGTTTTTACAATCTTTTCAGTGAAGCTTCACCTCACCAGCACGGTTTTAGAGGTTGAATTTGCGGTAGAAGGTTATGCTTTGTATTCCATGATATAAAATTTTAATCGATGTCGATGGATAGGTAATTTCTTTTCCGTTACATTCGAGTTCTACCGTACTTGTAGTGCCATGGTTATCCAACAACTGTACATTTTGTGACGCTTTAACACAAAAAGCTGCACTAAAAGTGATATCTTTTGAATAGATGCTGACTGCGCTATATGAAATGAATACATATTTTCGAAATACATGAGTACAGCTTCGTAACGCACAGAGTACGAATGCAAAACACGCCATAGACAGTGACGGAGCATGCTTCCACACAGAGATAAAAGTTCAGTAGTTCAATGATACATTCTTTGAACAAGAACATAATTATGTTTTAAAATACACTCCTGGAAATGGAAAAAAGAACACATTGACACCGGTGTGTCAGACCCACCATACTTGCTCCGGACACTGCGAGAGGGCTGTACAAGCAATGATCACACGCACGGCACAGCGGACACACCAGGAACCGCGGTGTTGGCCGTCGAATGGCGCTAGCTGCGCAGCATTTGTGCACCGCCGCCGTCAGTGTCAGCCAGTTTGCCGTGGCATACGGAGCTCCATCGCAGTCTTTAACACTGGTAGCATGCCGCGACAGCGTGGACGTGAACCGTATGTGCAGTTGACGGACTTTGAGCGAGGGCGTATAGTGGACATGCGGGAGGCCGGGTGGACGTACCGCCGAATTGCTCAACACGTGGGGCGTGATGTCTCCACAGTACATCGATGTTGTCGCCAGTGGTCGGCGGAAGGTGCACGTGCCCGTCGACCTGGGACCGGACCGCAGCGACGCACGGATGCACGCCAAGACCGTAGGATCCTACGCAGTGCCGTAGGGGACCGCACCGCCACTTCCCAGCAAATTAGGGACACTGTTGCTCCTGGGGTATCGGCAAGGACCATTCGCAACCGTCTCCATGAAGCTGGGCTACGGTCCCGCACACCGTTAGGCCGTCTTCCACTCACGCCCCAGCATCGTGCAGCCCGCCTCCAGTGGTGTCGCGACAGGCGTGAATGGAGGGACGAATGGAGACGTGTCGTCTTCAGCGATGAGAGTCGCTTCTGCCTTGGTGCCAATGATGGTCGTATGCGTGTTTGGCGCCCTGCAGGTGAGCGCCACAACCAGGACTGCATACGACCGAGGCACACAGGGCCAACACCCGGCATCATGGTGTGGGGAGCGATCTCCTACACTGGCCGTACACCACTGGTGATCGTCGAGGGGACACTGAATAGGGCACGGTACATCCAAACCGTCATCGAACCCATCGTTCTACCATTCCTAGACCGGCAAGGGAACTTCCTGTTCCAACAGGACAATGCACGTCCGCATGTATCCCGTGCCACCCAACGTGTTCTAGAAGGTGTAAGTCAACTACCCTGGCCAGCAAGATCTCCGGATATGTCCCCCATTGAGCATGTTTGGGACTGGATGAAGCGTCGTCTCACGCGGTCTGCACGTCCAGCACGAACGCTGGTCCAACTGAGGCGCCAGGTGGAAATGGCATGGCAAGCCGTTCCACAGGACTACATCCAGCATCTCTACGATCGTCTTCATGGGAGAATAGCAGCCTGCATTGCTGCGAAAGGTGGATATACACTGTACTAGTGCCGACATTGTGCATGCTCTGTTGCCTGTGTCTATGTGCCTGTGGTTCTGTCAGTGTGATCATGTGATGTATCTGACCCCAGGAATGTGTCAATAAAGTTTCCCCTTCCTGGGACAATGAATTCACGGTGTTCTTATTTCAATTTCCAGGAGTGTATATAAAAAATGCATGCATATTGCGTATAACAATTAGGAAGTATAGTTACAGATCTCTGAAACATGAATAAGAAACCGACCTTTGCACTAAAAAATTATTTATCAAAATATGTAAGATTTGCCTACACACACAAATTCCGGTACTGTTGTAACAGAACCTTCCTGTAACATTTGAGCAAAAATACAGATGACTGGCCTAAGAGCACTATAATTAAACTCGCAGGTTAAATAGTGCTCAGCGATGAACTTTGGCTGAATTTTGTGTCAAGCTTTAAAGAAACCAAAGTTGCCCGTGCTGTTTAACAAAATCCATGAAAAATGTTACACATCATAAATCATGGCAGTAGTGCTGATCTAACATACAGATAGTATTGAACTGGAATCCTAGAAATGACAGAGAGGCTTCGTACCCGCCGTAGCCTGTAGTGGTACACAACGCCACAACAGGCTGCGGCAGTCAACTCACTCCACACCGAACCCAGGATTATTGTGCGTTTCGGCCCCCAGTGGAACTCACCCGGGAACGTCTCACACCAGACGAGCGTAACCCCAAAGTTTGCATTGTAGAGTAATTATGGTGTACGCGTACGTGGAGAAAATGCTTGCGCAGCAATCGCCGACATAGTATAACTGAGGCGGAATAGGGGGAACCGCCTGAAAAACCGTCCACAGACTGGCCGCACACCGGACCTCGATTCTAATCCTCCGGGAGGACTCGGGCCGCCTTCCCGCCCGGAAAGCAGTGAGTTAGACCGCACGAACCTACAGGTTAATGTGCACATGTTGATGAGAATAGTTTGGTCATAGTACCAAAGTAAACTATGACTTTCCCACACCTAAATTGCATGTACTATTCGCGAAAAACTCGTTGTCGTTCGAATAAAACCGAAACTTTGTAGTAACCTCCAAGGTAGGATAGTAATTTTAATTTGCAGTACAGACTATTTATCATCTTTTACTTAAAATGGCGGACAACTTACACTTTCACACTGTGGAGGCTACATAACACAGCATGCTGAATAGTAGTAATCTTCATTCACATTGGTAAGGAACGAGTATTGCTTTGCTTTCAACTATCCACTTTCAGCTAATTGTCAGAATAACCTAAACATTGTTGCATTTACATATCAGAGTATGAACTTTAACTTGCAGTAGAAAACGTATGTCACTTCTGCTTTCACACAGAGAAAACTACTTGACACTTCGACCTATAGATCGCCATTTTACTGAAACTTTTGTAACAAATTGCCCCACTCATCAATATGTTACAGCAAAATTGTATGAAACCGCCCAACATTAACATGTTGGAACAAAAGTGTAAGAACTTGGTCTATACATCGCTATGTTTGAAAGGAATTGCCGGCCGCGGTGGTCTCGCGGTTCTAGGCGCGCAGTCCGGAACCGTGCGACTGCTACGGTCGCAGGTTCGAATCCTGCCTCGGGCATGGATGTGTGTGATGTCCTTAGGTTAGTTAGGTTTAAGTAGTTCTAAGTTCTAGGGGACTGATAACCACAGCAGTTGAATCCCATAGTGCTCAGAGCCATTTGAACCTTTTGAAAGGAATTGTTAGAAATTGGTCTACTTGTCACTACTGTTACATTAAATTGTAACAAACTGCCCTGTACATTACAAATACATGGTGGATACTATTGGGTCATTTGATGAGGTGACTACCATTAGTTCAGATCCCCCGCCCCCCTTACTGCTGTGATGCAGTTTTGTCAGGTTAACAAACCGACTACAGCTGTCCTTGATAATATTTGCACAATAATTACCACTTGATAAGGTGAATGTCACTACCCTGGATACTATCGAGTGGAGCGATAATGTTCAGTATGCAGGGTGACTACCATTACTCCAGGTACTATTCGGACATAATGGCAATTTGACATACTGGGACTGACATTACCTCCAATTCACTTGCGGAAATGATGGTCAGCGGACAATGTGGATGTTTGTACACCAAATGAAAGTGAGATAGTAAAGTCACTTGACACATCGTGACTATAGTTACCCTGAACAGAACTGGAAAAATGTCAGTCAGGTAGCAAGATAGCTGCTATTACCCTTCCCACTGCAAATACAATCGTAGCTAGCAGTTATTGTCGCTTGGCTGGGTGACTACCGTGTGCTTGAATATTACTGCGTGGAGTAATATTGGTCACTTGGTATAGTAACTATAAATACACAAATACATGGCTATATCATGTATACCATGCCCTGATAGTATTTCGACTCTAGAAGCTGACAGTGTATGTGCCATAACTGGGCAGTGAGTGTCAGCTAAAGTGTCTCAGATAGCATTATAATACCACAATCTGACAATGTGTATATGTACCATACCACGATAGTGAGTGTTAACTACTTGTTCTCCTTCATTCATTATTTAGTTACAAATAAGCATGAAACAAAATTGCTACAAATTACCATAGATGGTAACAAATTACCGGAACTGAAACCAATGACCTAATGTTATAGCAAAATTTATACAATTTGCCCCGTTCTTCGACATGTTATGGCATAATTGTTGATTGGTTCGTTGATTCGGCGGAGGGGACCAAACAGTGAGGTCATCGGTCCCATCGGGCTAGGGCAGGATGGGGAAGGAAGTTGGCCGCGCCATTTCAAAGAAAGTAATTTAGGAAAATCACAGAAAACCTAAATCAGGATGGCCGGATGTGGCTGTGAACCATTGTCCTCCCGAATGCGAATCCAGTGTGCTAACCACTACACCATCTCGCTCGATGTGGTAATTGTAACAATTGTCCCACACATCATCAAGAAGTAACGATTTGCTATATGCGTCACTGTTTTATATCAGAATTGTAGCACATTGTCGCATACATCGATCTTACAACAAACATTGTAGTAAATTGCCCCTGTTGTATCAAAATTGTAACAGACTTCCCAGGATATCGACAGGTCATAGCATAATTGTAACACATCGACAGTGAGAATCAGCTACTTCATGACAAATACTATTCTGACCCAGAAGTTGACAATGTACGTGGCATGAAATGACAGTGGGTGGCAGCTAGGTTCTCAAATACATTATAAAGCATCAAAAAATTGTAACAAATTTCTCCAAACATCATCACTGATGCATGAAATTTTAGCAAATTGTCCAATCCATCACTATTGTTAAAAGAAATTGTAGTCACTTGCTCCATATGCCACTGTCTCAGCAAACTGTAACCTCTGTAGCATGTTGTGTCTCTTGCAATAAGCAAATCTATCTGAGAATTATCGACGCCAGTAAGACAAGAATTGTTCCCAGAAGCAAAACAATTCGAATTGTGATGGCACATCCAGTACCATACCCACAAGGTCATGAGTCACACCCCCTTTACTGTGATGTGATCTAGCATGTCGCTGACTTTGACTGCATGATGTCACGGATCAAAATGGTGGAACCCTTGATGTCACAGTAACATTACACCAGTCATGAAAACAAAACTGCCAATCACAGTGCCCTGTATTAGTGGCTATTAAAACAAAGCACGTGACACAGTAAGGATAGTACATAGATGGAGCATGACAAAGGGGAATTATTCTAGCAATGATGTGGACTACAGAAGGAAAAGTCCATTAAAATAAGTGATTTTTCGAAAGGGGAGTGAGTTCTTTTCCAGCGGAAGTTCAACCATCTCACCATCCAAGTCTATTAAAAGAGCCTGTGAGTTGTAACCTATCCTACCTTGTGCTTTTTTCGAATTACAGTTTCATCTAATATTTTTCCAGTTTAACTGATACCATACCAAACTTCGACAAGCTACATTCTCTCTCTTAACCCTTCTCGAAAATAATTATTCCTCATATCACTTCAAGTCTAATCTCTATCGAAATCGAGATTTCTGTAATGTGACCACGAGTCCACAACAACATAATCCTTATAGATTTTAGTACCGGTATGTCGTGATACTAAGAAATTAATTCAACAACTTTCATTTCAGTGCGTTTTAATGGCATTTTCAAATAATCTCGATAAAAGGATGACAACGAACATCACCGCTGCTGATAGATACCCCTCCAAAACGCAACCACTAACCCTAAGATAGAGATGTAAATTGTTAATTAAAAAGAAATAAATAACGTACAGCTGCCGTTAAGGCTCTGCGTTCGAGAAGGAAGTATTAATTTTATTTTGCTTCTTCAGAAGTAGCGGTGTAGAGATTCCTGTTATAGTTGCTAGTGTTAACAGTTACAGTTCCTAAATTACACCCACTTTCCATTGAGGTAAACCTATGTTTAAATAATTCAATTCGGTACTGTTGTTGCTTGCATTTTCCAGCTTCAATCAATCAAATGATGCCTAACAGTTGCTAAAAATTTGTGGTCATTTAAGACATATGATACACTAAATCATGGATCATACAGACAAATATAAACTGATCGGCTAGTGCAGTATCACCATCTACTAACAGCCAGTATGTCCTCCTTTGGCACGCATAACAATGGCGATGCATTGTGGCTTGGAAGCAGCGAGGCCTTGGTAGTTCGCTGAGGGCAGATGGCACCACGTCTGCACACACTAGTCACCTAATTCCCGTAAATTCCGGGAAGGGTGGCGATGAGTTCTGGCGCCACATTCAGTATCATCCTAGATGTGTTCGACAGGCTTCAATATGCCGAGTTGGGGCGCCACCACACCAACTGGTACGCGACATTGTGTTCCTCGAATCACTCCATCACACTCCTGGTATTATCTTGCTGAAAAATAACACTGCTGTTGGGAAACATGATCATCATTAAGGGGTCTGCCAGCAGTGTATGATACTGCTTGATCATCATGTTGCCTCACACGAGCTCCACTGCATCCGTGGAAGCCCACGTAAATTTTCCCAAGAGCCCAATGGAACCATCCATCATTACAGGTGTTCCCCTACAAGATGAAGCATTCGCGCGCGCCCATCGGTATGATGAAGAAGATATTGCGGTTCATCAGACCATGCAGTTCTCAGCCACTGTGCCAAAGTTCAGTGCCGACTATCACGTGGCGGCTTCAGTCGTAGTTCGCGATGTTCTGATGTTAGGACTGGCACGTGCATGGGTCGTCGGCTGCGGAGGCCCATCGTTAGGAGTGTTCGTTGCACTGTGTGTTCAGACACACCTGTACTCTATCCAGCATTAAAGTCTAATGTTAGTTTCGCCACAGCCGCCTAGCCTGTTTTACAGATTTACCCAGCCTAAGACGTCTGGCATCTGTAATGAGGGGCGGCCGCCCAACCCCACTGCGTCTGGACATAGTTTCACCTTGGTTTCGTCACATGTTGAAGATTCTAAGCACAGCCCTACTTGACCACCTGACGAGTCGTGCAGTTTTCGATATGCTCGCACTGAGCCTCCAGGCCTCCAGGACGTCACAATGTGTCCTCGGCCAGACTCAGGTCGATCGTGGTCTTCCCCATTCCACACACGGACAGCACGCTCACTGATGCATCGTGCATGTGCCTAGCTAGCAGTCACTCGTCATCAGGTGACGCTGTTATCGGCTGGACGGGTGCTCAAAATGTTCTGGCTGATCAGTGTGTCTGTAGTAATTCCTGCGTGCTCGAAGATTCTACAGTGATTTTATCTGTGGACGTAAATGGTAAAATGAACGTATTTCATGTCTAGGGAACCTCATTCGAATTACTTCCCTATTTAATACAGTGTGTTACAAAAGGTACGGCCAAACTTTCAGGAAACATTCCTCACACACTAATAAAGAAAAGATGTTATGTGGACATGTGTCCGGAAACGCTTGATTTCCATGTTAGAGCTCATTTAGTTTCGTCCACCTACGCTCAATGGAGCACGTTATCATGATTTCATACGGGATACTCTACCTGTGCTGCTAGAACATGTGCCTTTACAAGTACGACACACCATGTGGTTCATGCGCGATGGAGCTCCTGCACATTTCAGTCGAAGTGTTCGTACGCTTCTGGACAACAGATTCGGTGACCGATGGATTGGTAGAGGCGGACCAATTCCATGGCCTCCACGCTCTCCTGACCTCAACCCTCTTGACTTTCATTTATGGGGGCATTTGAAAGCTCTTGTCTACGCAACCCCGGTACCAAATGTAGAGAGTCTTCGTGCTCGTATTGTGGACGGCTGTGATACAATACGCCATTCTCCAGGGCTGCATCAGCGCATCAGGGATTCCATGCGACGGAGGGTGGATGCATGTATCCTCGCTAACGGAGGACATTTTCAACATTTCCTGTAACAAAGTGTTTGAAGTCACGCTGGTACGTTCTGTTGCTGTGTGTTTCCATTCCATGATTAATGTGATTTGAAGAGAAGTAATAAAATGAGCTCTAACATGGAAAGTAAGCGTTTCCGGACACATGTCCACATAACATGTTTTCGTTCTTTGTGTGTGAGGAATGTTTCGTGAAAGTTTGGCCATACCTTTTTGTAACACCCTGTATTAACTTTTAGCTTGACTCTTGGACGACAACGTTTGTTGACGGCTCAGCATATTTATCAGTCAACTGATAGGTTGACTGGTGATGGATGACAACATCTGAATTCAGGTCAGAGATTATAGGCAAAGTATCACGACAAACCAGCGCATGGTTCTCTGCAGCGTGAGGTAGATGCTGGTGGCGACAGGCATTACGGCAAACTAAGGTGCTGTCAGGGATCTAACCATGAACGACCGGCCAGATTTAGGAGGCGGACAGACCCGAGATGGCAGTGGAGTGTTCGCTGCAATGGTTTGGGTAGTCCAGCAATGGTCTCTTGTTCATGGTACTGTGACATTAGTCAAGGCAAGAGGGCAGAATCCAAGGCTGTCGCTATTGCACACCGGACTGTGTTTCGTTGTCCAGCTGGTCTAACGATAATCAGCGGTAGGTTGGCCGTAGTAAGACTGATTCAGATGCCAAGAGGTTTGCGTCTGACGACATGGAGGCTTTTGCGTGCACTGATCATGCAATTCTATGTCCAGCAACAGCTGACTGTGGCTGAGGCGTGAATACGATCCTGGGCTCCGTCTTCTGCTTGAAGTTCCACTACAGTTTTGTTCTCTAAGAACTCCTCTCTTCTAAGAGAAACTTATCTCTCGAATTCCCGCAGAAAATTTTTCTGTAAATTAGGCACTAATTTACCTACAAGTCTTTACAGTCTGCCTTCAGACTTCTGTCACGGTCGCATTTGATCCTGTAAATTTATTAACGCTTATTTTCTAACCACTCTAGCTCCTGGCCCACCAGTGTGTCTCTATTTTATCGTTTTCACCCTCCTCGCTTCATCTCACCTGTACTCCCACCCAACATCACATCATGGTGAAGGAATGAGGATCGAGAAGACCTCCTACTACATGCTGTAATTCGCATCTCTCTTATTCTCTTATCATATACAACAAATACGTCAAGAAATCAACAAAAAGAGACCAGAAAAATTTTCGTATATCAAGCTGAGTTTCATCCCACATATGATCAAATTATACCCTCCACTTTCTGGCAGTTATACCATAAAACTATATGACATCTTGTTGTGTTTCCATCTTCTGAATGGGTTGATGCATCCCCGCCATGAAGTTCTTTCCTGTGCCATCCTCTACGTCTCAAGGTAGAAATTGCAAACAACGTTCTCAATATCTTTCTGGGTGTATTCCAGTCTCTGTTTTCCTCTGGAGTTTTTACTTTCTACAGCCCTCTCCAGCACCATGAAAGTTATTTCCTGATATCTTAACAGATGTCCTACCATCCTGCCACTTCTTCCTAATACTGCTTTCTGTATATCTGTTTCCTTGCTGATACTTCGGACAATCTCCACAATCCTTACCTCATCAGTCCAAGTAATTTTGAACATTCTTCTGTAACATCACATCCCAAATGCTTGGATTCTATTTTTTTTTTTTTTTTTTTTTTTTGCCACAATCCATGTTTCACTGCCGTACAATGCGAGTCTCCAAACGTACGTTCTCAGTAATTTTTTCCTCAAATTAAGGCCTTTGTTTGATACCAGATGACTTCTCTTGGACAGGAATGGCCTTTTTGCCAGTGCTGTCCTGCTTCTGATGAACTTCTTGCTCCAACCGTCATAGGTTATCTTGCTGCCTAGGTAGCAGAATTCGCCGCGCGGAGTGACCACGCGGTTTCGGACGCCATCTCACGAACTGCGCGGCATCTCCTGCAGGAGGTTCGTGCCCTCCCTCGGGCATGGATGTGTGTGTTGTTCTTAGCACAAGTTAGTTTCAGTAGTGTGTAAGTCTTTTGAATCCCAGGACTTCGTTCTTCGTCTCCCGTGCTTGTTGATCCCTCTTAGTACATAGTGTATGTTACCCGTCTTTCCCTATAGCTTTGATCTATTCTCCTGAGACCTTCCAACATTTTGACCATTTTACACTGTGGAACGCTTTTTCCAGGTTGACAGAACTTATGAAAGAGTCTTGATTTTCCTTCACCCTTGCTTCCGTTATCAACCGCAATATCAAAATTGCCTCTCTTGAACCCATTACCATTTCTAAAGTGAAACTGCTCGTCATCTAACACATCCAGAATTTTCTTTCCCATTCTTCCTTACATTATTCTTTCCAACAGCTTGGATGCATGACCTGCTAAGATGATTGTGCGATAATTCTCGCACCTGTTGGCTCTTGCAGTCTTCGAAATTATTTGGATTATATGATCCAGAATGTCAGATGGTATATCTCCAAACTCATACATTTTCCACGCCAACGTTACTAGTCGTTTTGTAGCTATTTCTCCCTATAATTTTAGAAATTCTTATGGTATGTTGCCTATCCCTTCTGCATTATTCGATCTCATGTCTACCAAAGCTCCCTTCTATATCGACTCCTGTTTATTCTTCTACATTAGACTAGTCCTGCCTTTCATAGAGACCTTCAATGTATTATTTCAATCAATCCGACCTGTTCATTGCATTTAACAGTGGGATTCCCATTGCAGTCTTAATGCTGAAGCCCTTTCCTTTTTTTAATTTTCAGTGAAGGTTGTTTTGTTTTTCCTATATGCAGAGTGAATCCTTCCGACAAGCATTTCGATTTTGATTTCTTCACATTTATCAGGCAGCCATTTCGCCTTTGGTTCCCAGAACTTCGTATTTATTTATTTCCTATTTGACTTCTATTTCTGTTTTCCTGAATGGCCTTGAACGTTTTTGTGTTTCCTTCTTTTAGCAATGAACTGAAGTATTTCTTGTGTTAGCCATTGGTTCTTTCCAGTTACGTACTGTATACCGACAGTTTCCTTCCCAACTTCTATGACTGCCGTTTTTAGAGATGCCTATTCCTCTTTAACTGAACTTCTTACTAAGCTATTACTTATCGCAATATCTATAGCCTCAGAGAAGTTGTTACGTCGAAGACTCCAGGGCTGCCACTGATGAAATCTGGGCTTGGTTTTGTTGCTTAAGCTTCTCGAACGATGAAGAGCCTGTTCGTACCAGTTCAAATGCTGCTGTCCCTTGCTGCTCCGCGGTAATGTCTGTGTTTGTTTGTCACGCTGAACGCTCTGGAAGGGGGTCGACGAATGGGTGGATACCGTAACCGTCAGTAGCCATTGGCATACAGAGGTCTCGGAAGCGAATGCTTCCGATATTCACGCAGTTCAACGACCAATGAGCGCTGGCTGTAACTGTGATTTCAGACAGCAAGGTCTCTTTGTTGTGCTCGAAGTTCTTCAACGGGGTACTCGGAAATTCCCGATACAATTTTTTGGGCGTGTAGAGGGGAGTCACTGCATAATATTCTGAATAGGAAGCAATGTCTGGAAACCTCATCCAGCGACGCTACAGGGTGTCAAAGTTACATGCACAGGCACATATAAATGTATGTATATACAGCGTGATCCGGTGATGACGTTAATACCTTTGTACGATGAGGGAGAAGGCTAAGTGTATCAATATGAGGTAAGGGTCCCTTTCCTAGAAGGGAACGAGTCGAAAGTTATAGGCTAAAACATATACAGGGTTATTACAAAAGATTGAAGCGATTTCACAGCTCTACAATAACTTTATTATTTGAGATATTTTCACAATGCTTTGCACACACATACAAAAACTCAAAAAGTTTTTTTAGGCATTCACAAATGTTCGATATGTGCCCCTTTAGTGATTCGGCAGACATCAAGCCGATAATCAAGTTCCTCCCACACTCGGCGCAGCATGTCCCCATCAATGAGTTCGAAAGCATCGTTGATGCGAGCTCGCAGTTCTGGCACGTTTCTTGGTAGAGGAGGTTTAAACACTGAATCTTTCAAACAACCCCATAGAAAGAAATCGCATGGGGTTAAGTCGGGAGAGCGTGGAGGCCATGACATGAATTGCTGATCATGATCTCCACCACGACCGATCCATCGGTTTTCCAATCTCCTGTTTAAGAAGTGCCGAACATCATGATGGAAGTGCGGTGGAGCACCATCTTGTTGAAAGATGAAGTCGGCGCTGTCGGTCTCCAGTTGTGGCATGAGCCAATTTTCCAGCATGTCCAGACACACGTGTCCTGTAACTTTTTTTCGCAGAAGAAAAAGGGGCCGTAAACTTTAAACCGTGAGATTGCACCAAACACGTTAACTTTTGGTGAATTGCGAATTTGCTGCACGAATGCTTGAGGATTCTCTACCGCCCAGATTCGCACATTGTGTCTGTTCACTTCACCATTAAGAAAAAATGTTGCTTCATCACTAAAAACAAGTTTCGCACTGAACGCATCCTCTTCCATGAGCTGTTGCAACCGCGCCGAAAATTCAAAGCGTTTGACTTTGTCATCTGGTGTCAGGGCTTGTAGCAATTGTAAACGGTAAGCCTTCTGCTTTAGCCTTTTCCGTAAGATTTTCCAAACCGTCGGCTGTGGTACGTTTAGCTCCCTGCTTGCTTTATTCGTCGACTTCCGCGGGCTACGCGTGAAACTTGCCCGCACCCGTTGAACCGTTTCTTCGCTCACTGCAGGCCGACCCGTTGATTTACCCTTACAGAGGCATCCAGAAGCTTTAAACTGCGCATACCATCGCCGAATGGAGTTAGCAGTTGGTGGATCTTTGTTGAACTTCGTCCTGAAGTGTCGTTGTACTGTTATGACTAACTGATGTGAGTGCATTTCAAGCACGACATACGCTTTCTCGGTTCCTGTCGCCATTTTGTCTCACTGCGCTCTCGAGCGCTCTGGCGGCAGAAACTTGAAGTGCGGCTTCAGCCGAACAAAACTTTATGAGTTTTTCTACGTATCTGTAGTGTGTCGTGACCATATGTCAATGAATGGAGCTACAGTGAATTTATGAAATCGCTTCGATCATTTGTAATAGCCCTGTATAGTGGAGTATATGTACTGGTACTGTTACAGCTAAGAATTTAGTGTATACAACTTTCGTAGGTGGTAGTATGGACCAAAAGAAGGGAAAATGTCTAGTAAACATGGGATGGGAAGTGCGTACCCTGTGAGCTATGAGCACTTGTTCATCTTCGCAAGTGCAAAACACATCTCCTCTATTTAACAAGTAGTCATCGATCTTAAGGAACGCATTTTAGAGAACATGCTTACTAGACATTATTTCATGTTTTGGTATATTCTGCAACCTCTGAAAGATGCTTACTCTACGATCTTAGTTACAGCAGTACCATTACATGTATTCCTCGATCAGAGGTGTCAGAACGGGTTTCGCTTATAACTTTCGAACCGTTTGTTTCCGGTAGTGGTATCTATACCTCAGATTGACACATTTAACGTTCTCTATCAGCCTTGAAAGTAATATCATCACGGAATCGTCCTGGGTACACATACATTTACAGAGGCCGGCACCTATACCTTTGACGCCCTGTTGCATCGATGAATGACGTTTCCGGACATGGGTTCCTGTTCAAAACACTATGGGCTTACTCGACTCTACAAGACCTAGAAGTTTGTAACGGGAATTTCCGAACACCCAGTATAATTATATTCCTTTACATTAACGTGAAGTAGCAGAAACGATATTAGCGGCAAACTTAACACCAAAATTGGTGACCACAGAGTAGTCAAATTAAGGAATTCTGCTACAATGGACGCAAAATAAGACACCGACGACCAATCAACAAGACATTAATAGTTAGCTAACTAGCACAGGCAAAGTGGTAATTCCTGTCCAAAATGGGTCTACTGGTATCAAGGATCAGTCTTAATTTCAGAAGAAATATCTGTGAATGAAGGTTTGGAGCACAGCAGTGTATGCTATTGAATCATGAACAATAGGAAAACTGAAACAAGAGACAGTGGAAGATTTTGAGATTTGGTGCTGCAAAAGAGTTTGAAAATGAGGTGTGCAGAAAAGTTATCTGCAGAATCATCGAGAAACAAATATGGAGAACACTGCCAAGAATGAGTGGGAGGTTGATAGTACATGTGTGGGGGCGTTAGGGAATAACATTCGTGGTTCCAGAGGGAGCTGTAGAGAATGCAAACTGGAGAGGAAGTAATTGGAATCTACCAAACAAATAATGGGGGACTTGGTATGCAAGTGCACTCTAAGATGAAGAGGATGGCATAGGAGGGACGTCGTGGCGGGACATATCAACTATTTGGAAAACACATAACTAAAATCGTTCATTACATTTTAAGAATGAGTGTATACAAAAGGCGTAATGGAATGAAACGTAATGAAATAGAAAATAAAAATGAATGTTTTAAGTTGTTTGTCGGTTTGCAGCTATTGCGGTATGTGTACGAATTTTGTCTAAACTGGACTGATAAACATTCTGCACTTACAATTCTTTGTGGTTTTCCTGAAAATTATATCCCTATGAATACTATTTCTGTTCTGCAGTATGAGAAGACCTATGGTTACTGTACGATTCGTTAAGTCTGGAGTCAACACTACTCCGTACGGATTTCACTCATAATATACAGAATGTACAAAAAGAATCATCCAATTTAAGAAAATCATAACTAATATGTTACTTGAGATATGTGCGTGAATAAAATACTTTTGGAAAGAGCAAACTCTCGAATTTTACATCGTTTCCGCTAGGTACCAGCAGTGTCAACCGACATCAGTTGTAGTAAAAATGGTGTCAGGGCAACAGAAAGCGTTTTGTGTTCTACGTTTGGCGCAGTGCGTGTCAGTAGTAACCGTTCAGCGTGACTTTCGTACTATGTATGGTGTGGATCCTAGAACAGAACAGAGCGTTGGATGATGGCATGAACAATTCCGAGTAACAGGTTGTTTGTGTAGAGGCAAACCGCCGGGCCGTCCCCAAGTGACTGACACAGACGTCGAACGCATCCACCATAGTTTCACAAGAAGTCAGCAGAAATACGTTTGCCGTGTTGCGTGACAGCTCAACATGATCCCGTGTGGCGTGTGTTGCGTCGACTTTTATACACTAAACCATAGAAAACTGTGCTACTGCAAGCTCTTCACGAGGGCGATAAACAACAACGTATGGAGTTCAGTAATTTTCTTCTCAGGAAGATGTAGGATGACAGTTTTCTTTCACGCTTAGTGTTTAGCGACGAGGCAACATTTCATTTACTTGGACAAGTGAATCATCATAATGTGGGAATTCGGGGTACGAACCAATCACATGAAGTTGCACAAAATGAGAGAGACTTTCCCAAAATTTATTGTGTTTGCGCAGTTTCACGGAAAACGGTGTACGTTCCATTTTTCTCTGCCGACAACAGCGTTACAGGAAGCACATATCTAAATATGCTTGAGGACTTTCTTTTTCTACAGTTGGAGACCGATTCGAATGACTTCATTTACTAACAGGATAAAGCACCGCCACAGTGGCATCTTAAAGTGCGGGAATCATTAAATCAAAGGATTACTAAATGATGGATCAGACTCACTGGACCAAATGATTCAGCCTTGCATCACTGGAAACCATGGTCACCGGATTTGCCTGTATATGATTATTTCTTATGGTTGTTTATGAAAGACTTTTTGTGGTCCTCGGTTGAACTGAGACATCACATAATAGCTGGTGTGGAAAATGTAATTCATCACATGCTCGCTGCATTGTGGGAACAATTTGAATACCGCAGTGATGACTGGGTGTTGTGTGATGTCCTTAGGTTAGTTAGGTTTAAGTAGTTCTAAGTTCTAGGGGTCTGATGGCCATAGATGTTAAGTCCCATATGCTCAGAGCCATTTGAACCTTTTCTTTCCTCATGTCACCACGTTGTAGGTGTCGCCACCGGCGCCAATGTTGCTGTGAACGCTCTGAAAAGCTAATCATTTGCATATCACAGCATCTTCTTCGTGTTGGTTAAATTTCGCGTCTGTAGCACGTCATCTCCGTGGTGTAGCATCCCCTACGCTCTGTAAAGAAGCATGGGACTTCATTTCCATTTTTCCATAGTTTAATTCACATATCCGACGGTACGAACATGGCGATCTAACTTCGCTGAAACGTGCAATCACGATATTTATTAACCGCGATCTGGTCAACATATCTTCCATATTGGAAGCTGTTGTACATTGATATAGAGATCGCTCTCCTTCCGACGGTGTCACGGTGATTACAAACGATGTTTGAGTTTAGATAGCGTAAGAGACAATAGATAGAAACATCAAGCGTGACGAACAATTTTGCTGCATGTTCCAGTTATGCCGGGCACCCAGAGACAGTAGACTTTCGCTCACTTAGAGCTGTATAATCAGCTTCTATGGCAGCTACAGCTATGTATGTTCAGCTCAGTGGCGACGCGAGAGCCGTCCGGTCGCTGCGGGAAGCTCATGACTCACTGTTGGACGCCGCCGCCCTGGTGGACCAGGCGTACGGGCTGCCCCTGCTAGGAAGCCTCGCCGCCAACTTCGTGCACTTCATCTCGGCGCTGAACCTCATGCTGGCCGTCAAACTGCGTTACCAGGTTAGCAGGATTTGTTGTCTTTAACCAATACTGCTTTTGTTTTTTTAACGAGAACATCAAATACACTTTTTCCTTGCTGTCCCGTTCTATTACCAGGTTAGCAGGATATGCTATCCTTAACAAATGGTTCTTTTGTTTTTTCAAAGAGAACGTCAAAGACACTTTTTCATTGCTGTCTCGTTCTATTTGCGCTAAGCTCGACACTGATTACCGTCTTCGTAAGCGGTGATGTATCTAAAATGCGACTTTTCCTGGTTCGTCACATTCTTCTTCGCTAAAGTCTAACCAAGCAGGCTTGGTTATTAAATACTGATTTCATTGGGGCAATTACAGTATGTAACACGAGGTACGAGGACGTTCGACTATAGGGTACTAAGAAGGTTTGCAATCTTTGCAGTTTTCACAGACAGGATACGTTAGCATAAACTGATACACAAAAATTTGTTTCACCATTTGCATAAAGACAAGATATTTGCTGATAATGTCGTCGATAACTGGATAAAGGAGTCAGTAGAAGATCGTAATGAATTAGAAAAATATTTGTAAAAGTTACCTGAAAATTACGGAAGGTAGCGTTTGTTCCTTAATGTGAATATCGAAGATCAATTCCTTTATTAAGTGTTACATTGTAAATGATATAATTGATACATTTATAAAGATTGGCTATTCAAATAAATACAGTGACGAAAAAAGCTGCACCGTAAACTCCTTGTCGGATCACTAACAAACTGATACTTCAGTGTCTCCATATTTGTGGGTTATATTCATTGATTTTTCATCCTTCTGTGAAATAATTGACAGTAATTTCAACATAGGTAAAAGCGATTCCTACAAATGAAAAATAGTTAGAGTGCATGATGGCTGTTGGGTTTTTCCAGCTTTAACAGGACTTATTAGTTTGTGATTGTAAACACAGCATGTCCATAGGGCGTCCACAACCAGCTTATTGCCGCCTTTTGGGCTGTAGAAGGTCGAATCAAAAAAATGGGTCAGATATCTCTAAGCACTTTAGGACTTAACATCTGAGGTCATCAGCCCCCTAGAACTTAGAACTCCTTAAACATAACTAACGTAAGGACATCACACACATCTATGCCTGAGGCAGGACTCGAACCTGTGACCGTAGCAGCAGCGCGGTTCCGGACTGAAGCGCCTAGAACCGCTCGGTCTCAAGGCGCAGCAAGGTCGAATCACTGGCATCAGGTGCGTGGGAATAAACTGCCGACAGATAACGCAGGTCTTTAGAGCAACTACCACGGAACGACTACCAACGAGGACTCTGGACAACAGAGTGAAAAAAACTATAGGCATGGGTTCTCCCACGAGGATTACACTGCGACGAGAGTGTAAGGTAGTTCGATAGACTATGTCATTCAGGCACATAATAGGCGCAGATTTAACTGGCAGGGTGTCACGTGAACTTTCGCGAACATATTAATGCAAACTCAGGTTAGATCGTTAACTACTAACACCATGACACAGACAACAGAGAACTACATAGTGTAAAGAAAATCATCTCGAACACTGAGTGGATATCTGTAGTGTTCAGAAATGAGTCTCACTTCTACTTTTGACCATGAGATCGTAACCATTGTGGCTGCAGACGGTGAAACGTAACAGTAATCGGCGATTCTTGAGACCTGTGGCGCTCCGACTCCTGTAATCATGGTGTGGGGAGATACTGGGTATGTCAACAGGTGTGTCTCGGAAGAAGGACGGTTCGAAGCCGTGTCCGCCCATCCTAATTTACGTTTCCTGTGATTTCCCTAAATCGCTTCAGACAAGAGCTGGGATGGTTGCTTTGAAAAGCCACGGCCGACATTCTTCCCCATCCTTCCATAATCCGATGAGACCGATGACCTCGCTGTTTGGTCCCCTCCCAGAATAAGCCCATCAACCAACAACCTTAGATAATATGGCGCGTTAAGGGTTTCTTAGCAGAGACGACTTACAAAAGCCTCGTATTGAGCTGTAACACGCAAGTTGTTCAGCTTTGTAAAATTCATGTTCTTATTTGAGAAGCACCTGAATGTGGTATGGTTTCCTCTCTAGCGTAATGTGTAACACTTCCAAAATCGTTGATTTTGGCACCTCTAACTCGTTTATTATACTTCAGTTCTTTCCACTCTTTCTTCGGTTTGCTGAACAGAATATTGTGGAACTGAAGGTCTGCCGGAGCGTGATTTATCTGCAAAGCTTCCAGTCCTTTGGAACCTATTATTAAGCTACCAGATCTTTGCTTTTCTTCGTGCTGGTACGTGAAATTTTCGAATGAACTCATCTCCAGTTAACATAAAAGGTGCAAAAATTACCAGATGTTCTGAAATCGATAAGTGTTCAGCTTGATTATCCGAATTAAAACAATAGATCCACGTCATCACAGAAGGGGATTATAACTATGAATTACATATATCTAGGGGTAGCGTCTTTGATTCATAATCAAAATATCTTAGGTCCCGGTTTCGAATCTCACCGCTGTTTAAATTTTGATTAATGATCAGCATTGGCGGCCGAATACTTCCGGCATAAGAAGTCACCCCTCATTCTGCAAACGGCCTTGTCACAGAGGGCATAAGGGTGGACAGAGGTTCAGGGCACTCTCTTGTCCCAGGGGTGGGAAACTGCTCCTAAAGGTGGAAGAATCAGCAATGATCAACGGCAATAGGATGCAGAAGGCAATGGAAACCACTGCATTAAATACACGTAACGTGTATCCACAGGACGTGTGGCCTGTAATTGAACATGATGATCTCTCCATTGGCAAAGTATTCCAGAATAGTCTCCCTTTCGTATAGCCAGGAGAGGACTGCCAAGTGGGAGGTTACCACGAGAAAATATTGAAAAATCAATGGAAAGATATCGTTCTTCCAGTCGGGACGTGGAATGTCTGAAGCTTCAACGTTTTAGGGAAATTATAAAATCAGAAAAGAGAATGCAAAGGCTCTATCTAAATATAGTAGGGGTCCACTGCTGAAGTGAAAAGAAGACAAGGATATCTGGTCAAATGAGTACAGGGTAATATCAACAGCGGCAGAAAATGGTGTAACGGGAGTAGGATTCGTTATGAATAGGAAGGTAAGGCAGAGAGTGTGTTACTGTGAACAGTTCAGCGTTAGGGTTGTTCTTATTAGACTCGACAGAAAACCAACACCGACAACGATAGTTCTAGTACACATGCCGACATCGCAAGCTGAAGATGAAGAGATAGAGAAAGTGTATGAGGATACTGGACGGGCATTACAGTATGTAAAGGGATATGAAAATCTAATATTCGTGGGAGGCTGGAATGCAGTTGTAGGGGAAGGAGTAGAAGAAAAGGTTAGAAGAGAATACGAATATGGGCTTAGGAAAAGGAATGAGAGAGGAGAAAGTCTAATTGAGTTCTGTAACAAGTTTCAGCTTGTAACAGCGAACACTCTGTTCAAAAATCACAAGAGGAGGAGGTATACTTGGAAAAAGCCTAGTGATGGGGGAAGATATCAGTTAGATTACATCACGGACAGACAGAGATTCCGAAATCAGATACTGGATTTAAGGCGTACCGATGAGCAGACATAGATCACCATGTAGTAGTGATGAAGAGTAGGCTGAAGTTTGAGAGATTATTCAGGAAGAATCAATACGCAAAGAAGTGAGATCCGGAAGTATTAAGGAATAACGAGATGCGGTTGAAGTTGTCTACGGCTATAGATACAGCAATAAGGAATAGCTCAGTAGGCAATACAGTTGAAGAACAATGGACATCTCTAAGACGAGCAATCACGGAAGTTGGAAAGGAACACATAGGTACAGAGAAGGTAACTGCAAAGAAACCATGGGTAACATAAGCAAAACTTCAGCTGATCGATGAAAGGAGGAAGTACAAAAACGTTTAGCGAAATTCAGGAATACAGAAATATAACACGTCGAGGAAAGAAATAATTAGGAAGTGCAGGGAAGCTAAGACGAAATGGCTGCATGTAAAATGTCAAGAAATAGAAAAAATACGAAGGAAAGTCAGAACAACATTCGGTGAAATTAAAAGCAAGGGTGGTAACAAGAATGCAACGAGAATTCCACTCTTAAATGCAGAGGAGAGAGCGGATAGGTGGAAAGAATACATTTAAAGCCTCTATGAGGGAGAAGCTTTGTCAGATGTGATAGAAGAAGAAACAGGAGTCAATTTAGAAGAGATAGGGGCTCCAGTACAAGAATCTGGATTTAACGGAACCTTGGAGGACTTAAGATCAAATAAAGTAGTAGGGATACATAGCATCCCATCAGAATTTCTAAAATCATTGGGGGAAGTGTCGAAAAAAAAACGACTATTCACGTTGGAGTGTAGAATTTATGACTCTGGCGACGTACCATCTGACTTTCGGAAAAGCATCCAACACATAATTCCAAAGACGGCAAGAGCTGACAGGTGCGCGAAGTTCCGCGGAAGCAGCTTAACAGCTCATGCATCCCACCCCAAGTTGCTGACAAGAATAATATACAGAAGAATGGGAAAGAAAATTTAGGACGAGCTAGATGACGATCAGTTTGGCTTATGAATAGGTAAAGGCACGAGAGAGGCAATTCTGACGTTGTGGTTAATAAAGGAAGCAAGACTAAGGAAAAATCAAGATACGTTCATAGGTTTTGTCGACCTGGAAAAAGCCGTTTCACAGTATAAAATGGTGCAAGATGTTCGAAATTCTGAGAAACGTTGGGGTAAGCTACAGGGAGAGAAGGGTCATGTACAGTATGTACAACACCCTAGAGGAAATAATAACAGCGGACGACCAAGTACGAAGTGTTGGTATTAAAAAGGGGGTAAGACCAGGCTGCAGCCCTTCGCTCCCGCTGTTCAATCTGTGCATCGAAGAAGTAATGATGGAAATAAAAGAAAGGTTCAGGAGTGGAATTAAAATTGATTGCGATAAGATATGAATGATACGAATTGCTGATGACATTGCTATCCTGAGTGAAAAAGAATTACATGATCTGCTGAACGGAATGAACGGTCTAATGAGTGCAGAGTATTATTGAGAGTAAATCGAAGAAAGACGAAGGTAATGAGAAGCAGTAGAAATGAGAAAAGCGAGAAACTTAACATCAGGATCGATGGTCACGAAATAAATGAAGTTAGGGAATTCTGCTACCTATGCAGTAAAATAACTTATGACGGACGGAGCAAGGAGGCCATGAAAAGCTGACTACCAATGGCAAAAAAGGCATTCCTGCCCGAGAGAAATCTACTAATATCAAATATCAGCCATAATTTGCGGAAGAAAATTCTGAGAATGTACGTCTGGAGTAGAGCATTGTATGGCAGTGAAACATGGACTTTTGGAATACCGGAACAGAAGAGACTCGAAGCATTTGAGATGTGGTGCTACAGGAAAATCTTGAAAATTAGGTGGACTGATAAGGTAAAGAATGAGAAGGTTCTGTGCAGAATCGGAAAGGAAAAGGGTATGTGGAAAACACTGACAAGAAGAAGCGACATGATGATAGGACATCAGTTAAGATATGAGGGAATGACTTCCATGGTACTAGAGGGAGCTGTAGGGGGCAAAAACTGTAAAGGAAGCGAAAGATCGGAATCCAACCAGAAAATAATTGAGGACGTAGGCTGCACGTGCTACTCTTAGATGAAGAGGTTAACGAGCCGCAACAAACCAGTCAGAAGACTGATAATAATAAAAAAGATATCTGTTATTTCTTTGAGTGGGATCGAGACTTAATGTCCAGCGTGTATTATTGCTCTGAAAAGGAATTAAAGGTGGTGTAGGGTCTCCCTTCACAAGTGCTAGCCATCACCTGAAGAAGACTGTATGACCATGTAGAGAACTACTAGAAATAATTATGTACACCTATCAATGAAAAGGTAAACGAAAACAATAAAACTCGTCCAAAGCTGGTTGTCTAACACCACTGTGATTCATTGCAGCACAGTCTTGCTCCTGATGCTGAAGAGGTTTGATATCCGCTTTGGTTTTTTTGTTGAGTGATTGCTGTGAGATTATCGTATAAAACCTCATATGAAACAGTTTTTAGGTTTCCTTGAGTGTTACAGTTCGTTACGAGACAATTTTGTTTGTGATACTGAAGAGCTCAGACATCTGCATGATTTGTTTGGCTGATGCATGTTGCGAGAGTAGTGCACTTGAAATTAGACCGAGTGGTGGGAGATTCTACCCAACTGAAATGTAACTGGTGAATAATACTGTATCGATCTGTCAAGAGTTTGGCCTGTGAGAGGATTTACCGGAGCGACCGCCTGCGTTGTGTTCTGTGAAATTCCGGCAAGAGAAGTTGTACACAAATGTTATTTCAGTATCACATAGTTATGAGCGCCCACCCATTATGAAGTAGCTTAGCATGGCGAGTAAAGCAGTTTCCATGTAAGAAAGGCCTAGGTAATGTTGCCTGTAGTAGCACAAATGGAAACAGGAATACCCAGCAGCAGATGAGAGAGTACTTCCCCTTGTAGTGTGTTGAGGAGGAACACAAGTCAGATAGACTGGTATGGCCAAGGTAACGAGGCAAAAACATGTAAGCCCCTACTGTGGAATTACAAAACCACTTAAACCTAATATTGTAAGTTACCAAGAGTTAGATAAAAATTCTACTCAGATACACTGAGTAACATGCGAATATACGCCACAGCATAGAAAAATAGGAGCTTCATTACTTTTACACCACCTCCATTACGTAGACGTAACACCTGTGCAGATATAGTTCTATGTTAGGGAAATAGTACACACAAAATATGGGTAAATGATGAGTGGTAAAACAGATTTCACCTTAGTAACAAGATAATTACAAGGGGCGCTCCTTATTGATTTACACTTTTATTTTTTTCCATGATTCACGGTACGCCATTTGACTTATCATAGCATCTACAATTATTCAGTACAGTGGCTTAACCGCAGGTGGCAGGTCGATCACTAGAACTGTAATCCCTACACAATACAGCTCATTTTTTCTACTGCTGGACGGCATGGTTTCCCTGGAAGGAGGGTATAAACACTGCAGGTATTCACACATGATACTTCTTCGTGTGTTCGGAGCGTGCACCGTCACAAAAGACCTGCTGAAACACAACAAATCTTATCCCTATGGGCGTCGGAAAACCACAACTGACATCGCTGCAATAAGATTTCATGTACTTCCACACCCACCATTTTCTGCTGACTTGGCCCCTATAATTTTTGTGGGCTCTTCTCGAACTATTTATCTGGTGTCTGTCGCACCCACCACTTGACTGTTAGCTGCAGTTCCTGGAAGTCTGAGAAATGTCAGCGAGAAGGTTACTTGAGAGCCTGGTGATCAGAAGGGCGCACAGTGCGTGAGGGCAGCTGGAACCCTATTTCAGCGGCGGCAACCGTGGTTTTCAACTAATATGAGGACGTGCGTTTTCGTGTTGCAAGAGCACGTTTCGTGACCGTGTACACTTTCCACACATTGTAACCAGTCGCTTGTGAATATCGTATTCACACCCTCCTTACACAGACACCACATGAAGCAGTAACATATATAAAGCCAAAATATTTACATATTAATTAGCATATATAATACCCAATGTGTGTAAATAGTACTGATGGATATTTCGCATGTTGTACAGCTTATTAACGTAGTAGTTTCAATGTCTGACTCTTAATTTTTTCCCTTTAGGTGATATCTCATGGCCATGCAGATTTCCTGATTCTGATAAGCAGCTGCTGGGCGCTGCTTCACGTGATTTGTGTGTTGGCTGTGACAGGGGTGTCCAGCGCTGCAGCTGCCGAGACTCGCCAAATTCCTCGACTCGTACACAAGGCACTGCTGCCAATCACAGACGTCGTCACCAGCGACGCACAACTGCGTGAACAGCTGCAGCTGTTCTCGCAGCAGGTGTTGCACCAGCGCCTGTGCTTCACAGCATGTGGTTTCTTCACAATCGATCTGACGATAGTGCTCTCCATGGTTGGGGCTGTCACTACTTATCTTGTAATTTACTTACAGTTCAGTGCTACTCACTAGATGTTTATCATGTAGACTAAACAAAAGTATTGATTACCTAGCCGCACAATATACGCATGAATACACTCCTTCCATAAAACATCAGAAATGTACTAACCGAAGATTTCCATTCCAGCTCCATAGAGCTTAACCCACCTTCTGGTTTCAACCTATATGTCAGGTTGACAGATGCACAAACACTCTGAATATTTCTAGCAAGGTATGAGAATTATGACATTGCGAGAGGGGCACTTAAGCATGCTTGTACCTATAAGTGATATCGTAGTTGGGAACAGAAACCACATGTATCACACAGTGGCTCCAGGCTACTGTGTGGTCTCTGGTGAAGATGGTTGTAATAAACGAAATCGGTTACCATTTAAGATAGAATAAATTTGCTATGTTGACTGCTCCTTTTTAACAAAAGATTAATACAGTGGTGAGTTCATTTATGATGTCAAAAATTCTAACAATCAATACTGAATTTATCAAATTACCTTCCATTAGAAATGTGGAATGCACTCAACAACTGTGATATGGCTTTCAAAGTGATGGATAGCAGCAGTCAGTCGTTTCCTTTCTAACATCACTCAGACAAATCCAGATTTCGGCCAGGAACTAACCATTATCAATTTTAAACATACAAGAAGTACATAGTCAGACGACAATTTAAAAAATTATGACTCATGACAAACTACACCACTTGTGATTAGATTATATACCATTATTTCATAGTTCTAATGGAATCCCTAGTGTATCAACCCTTGTTGTTCAGGATCCTATCACAGTACCTTCAAGATTAGTATATAATGAAGCCAGGCTTTGCTGAGAAGATATGAGTTGGCTGTTGGCGCCCTCTATATGAACTATGTATTACATAACATTAATAGTAAAGCAGTTACAGTTTCCAATAATATTTAAAAGTTGCATATGAATAGAAGGAAATAAGTAAAGTTGTTGCTGTTGTAGTCTGATTTAATGCCACCTTTAACAGTTATTATTAGAAGATCTAAGTAACGCCTGATTCACTACTCGTGGGTCAGTTGCTTTGTTATTCCTTAAAACACATAAGTAACGTTAGAGTAAGAAAAAATTTTTCCTAAAATATTCAGAAAACACTAGGAGGCACATGATGTATGCTGCTACTATTAGGATTTGTTTGATTGAAATATTTTTTCTTTTTACAATTTTTCTCTTTACGCGTCTGGGCGAGATATGTGGTTCCTCTTACCTACTGAACGGTTCACTGATGACGTCAGATATCAGCAAGACAGATAGTTCGTGTGATCTCCCATTCCATAATGTATGCAGAGAGTACTGACCTCTGTGCCACGTCAAAGATATCTTTTAACCATAAGCATCATAAAAATAATAAACTGAATTGCTCTTGTTAACAACATACATGAGGCTAAACCAATATAAAATGGTAAAAATTCAGTATGTTCGATATTATGATCATCATACTTGTACAGTATTATTTTAATGGCTGCTGCATATTGGCAAAAAGGCAGAACATAATCCATACTCCCTGGGTTGTATCCTTCAGTGCGTTCTAGCATGCAGTTTTCAAATGATTCCCAAAATTGCGCATTTTGCATAGTCACCTGATCATTAACATGGTGGTAGCCAACAGCCAACATTTTTTTCATGAGGTCGAGTAACTTCGATCTTGTGCAGCAACCTCACAGTACGAGGTGCATTCAAGTTCTAAGGCCTCTGATTTTTTTTCTCCGGACTGGAAAGATATAGAAACTTGTGCATTGTTTTAAAATCAGGCCGCGTTCATTGTCAATACGTCCCAGAGATGGAAGCACCGTACGGCAGATGGAATTTTATCGCCAGCAGCGAGAATGAGAACTGTTTTAAATATTTAAAATGGCGTCGTTTTCCTTACTTGAACAGCGTGCAATCATTCGTTTTCTGAATTTGCGTGGTGTGAAACCAATTGAAATTCATCGACAGTTGAAGGAGACACGTGGTGATGGAGTTATGGATGTGTCGAAAGTACGTTCATGGGTGCGACAGTTTAATGAAGGCAGAACATCGTGTGACAACAACCTCAGGCTCGCACAAGCCGGTCTAGCGACATGATCGAGAAAGTAGAGAGAATTGTTTTGGGGGATCGCCAAATGACTGTTGAGCAGATCGCCTCCAGAGTTGGCATTTCTGTGGGTTCTGTGCACACAATCCTGCATGACAACCTGAAAATGCGAAAAGTGTCATCCAGGTGGGTGCCACGAATGCTGACGGACGACCACATGGCTGCCCGTGTGGCATGTTGCCAAGCAATGTTGACGTGCAACGACAGCATGAATGGGACTTTATTTTCGTCGGTTGTGACCATGGATGAGACGTGGATGCCATTTTTCAATCCAGAAACAAAGCGCCAGTCAGCTCAATGGAAGCACACACATTCACCGCCACCAAAAAAATTTCGGGTAACCGCCAGTGCTGAAAAAATGATGGTGTCCATGTTCTGGGACAGTGAGGGCGTAATCCTTACCCATTGCGTTCCAAAGGGCACTACGGTAACAGGTGCATCCTACGAAAATGTTTTGAAGAACAAATTCATTCCTCCACTGCAACAAAAACGTCCGGGAAGGGCTGCGCGTGTGCTGTTTCACCAAGACAACGCACCCGCACATCGAGCTAACGTTACGCAACAGTTTCTTCGTGATAACAACTTTGAAGTGATTCCTCATGCTCCCTACTCACCTGACCTGGCTCCTAGTGACTTTTGGCTTTTTCCAACAATGAAAGACACTCTCCGTGGCCACACATTCACCAGCCGTGCTGCTATTGCCTCAGCGATTTTCCAGTGGTCAAAACAGACTCCTAAAGAAGCCTTCGCCGCTGCCATGGAATCATGGCGTCAGCGTTGTGAAAAATGTGTATGTCTGCAGGGCGATTACGTCGAGAAGTAACGCCACTTTCATCGATTTCGGGTGAGTAGTTAAGTGGAAAAAAAATCGGGGGCCTTAGAACTTGAATGCACCTCGTATATGTCAAAGTCGGCAATTTATGTTTTGTTGTAAATGAATAAGCGGCCATACACGATTTCTGAGTGGAATCTTTTCATTCCAACGCAGTGTGTTCCCCAAACCTAAGTTACAGCATCTATCCCATTTGGCCAACGTAACAGGCCCCACAGTCCAAGCAGTCAGTTTTATGAGCTACAGAAGCATGAAATAGATTCTTCGTATCTACAGTATGTTGCAAAATACATCATCAGTTATTTGTGATTCTAAAAGATAATTTCTAATGATACTTTCTAAAGACTGTTGCAATCCTTCCACTCATTTTTCTCTAGTAAAACAAATTACTAAACTTGGAATTTTCTTTTGAAGCGATCTTACTTTTGTATTTATTAGCCAAGTTGTTAGCAAAATTTAAAAATGCCTTCGTATTTTGAATTAGGTTGTCTGATGTAAAATCCACAGTATGGTCGATGCAAGATTCTTTGCGAAAGATATAAAATGTGTGCTTGCAGTTTTCATTCTGAAGTGACAGATCTACAAAATTAATCCATCTACTTGTTTCAGTCTCACATGTAAATTTAATCACTTGATGCAAGTTATTAAAATGGTTGTTATAGTAGTGTATTAATAGCAGCATATTGTCCATGTACCTAAAATTCTATACGTTTCTGTCTACCCATGATGGATTATAAGAAAAGAATCTGTTTACTACATAATTAATAGATGTAACAGCGACCTATGTGCATATTGAGCTCCCCATACTTAGATCGTCTTTTTGGGAAGAAGTGCCTCAATTTAATTTAAAGTAGTTAAATTTCAAAATTGTATTAAGTGCCCAGTAAATTCATCTGTTTTCCTCTTAGAAAGTTTATTTTGATCCGTTAAATTACCCAGAATAACCTGCACAGTTTTGTCAATTCGTATGTTTGTGTATAAGTTGAAGATACCAAGAGAAACTAATTTTCATCTGTTATTAGTGTTTTTATAATTTTATTGACAAATTCAAAACTACATTTACCGGAATATTGGTTGTATAACTAATAATGATTTTTAAGAAAATGTAAGGATTTTGCCACCATTCTATAGATGGTACTGCTCCTACCATCCACCACCAAGTATATTGAATAGCCATATTTATGTACCTTTATTTGTGTCATAAGAGTGGGTGATAGGAGATTCATAACATACAACAAGTTTCTGCGCTCAATGTGGGCTGTTATCCATAGTTCCAGACAGGAATTGTAGGTAGCAATCGCAATGCATTGGAAATTGCTTCCTCAATCTACACAAAAAGTTGTTAGCAATAAGCCACACTGCTGTCTCGTTGGCTCATAGAGGTTATGGTTCAATAAAGCACCTATGAAACTAAATATCGTTTATCGTTCCCCATTTTGAAAATGAAAGTGTTCATAGTAAATTGTTTTTTCATTCCAAATATACGTCAGCTGCTAATGTTGCTGAAAGCGGTGAAGGGGATGTATTAACTAACATCTGACTCACTCAGTGGTAATGGTCTTAGAAACATTAGGAACCACTTGCCTGGAAGAAGCAAATATCTTTTGGAAATCCTATGTCCGTCTTTGCAGCATTTCCAGTGCTGCTGAGTGAAATTTATTTTCGATGTCTATTAGCTTCTTCTTCAGTAGACAGCGTGTTTTTCTCGTACTACTACCTTTTATTGTCTCACACTGTATTCCCTTCCATCAGAAGACTTAAATGCGCATGGCACAGTTAATTATTCATACTGCATTAATGACATTTGTGCCCCTGCCATTGCCTTATTCATGAAGTACTTTATACAGGATCAGCCCAACTCACGAGAGTTTTAACTACTAGTTACTTAGAGATTGATGTAACATTTACACATTAGATTACAACTGTATACAGTTTATTATTTGTCACATGATGGAAATAAAACATTAAATGCAAAGTAATGTTTTATGTTCTAGGATACTAAGATGTGAGCAGTCTCCAATATGCTTGTTTTCTTCTTTAGACACCGAAAACACAAATGTCACTCATTTATGTACTGACAAACAGTCCCATTGCTTTCACTATGCGAAATAATGCAACAGATGTATCAATACATGAAGGTACAATCTCAACCAAAGGAGACATTAAATCCTCCATCATAAAATAATCTGTGAGAACCTATTTATCTGACACCCATGCTTGTAATTCCACAGTACCTATTGTTTATCTATTCACCCGTCGAACGTTGATAAATATACTGGCTGACAGTATTTTCTCAGGCATTAATTAGCAGATGCTTTATATACCCATGGTTTTTATCTATTTTAATTACAAATGATAGAATGTAAATCGTTACTATACTTACCACACTTCCTGTAGTCTTTAGGTCAGTAACATTAAGATTTAATTTTTTTTGCAAGTTTCATACAATTCAGACTAGCAGAATGTCCTCTGCTTATAAAGGATAACGTTTCTTTTCCTAATTCAAAGAGTAATGAATTAAGGTTCATACTAACTACTACTACTGCTGAGCACAGCATAATCTATTTCAGAAAATTCAGACGTCAAATTCCTACCTACACTCTAACAACATTACTTTCATTATTAAGATTTATGTAATACCAACCCAGTTGATGGTAGTGTAATTATTTGCCTTACAAAACAGAAAACTGATTAATACTCGTTCCATATACTTCCACAGTTTACGACTTTTATGTTAGGTGATCACCTCCTTACTAAAAGTAGATCCTAATTTATCCACCAGGATATTAATCCTTAGTTTATTGCTTTCCATTGTATATGAATTATTTTATAATTCCAAGGTGGAAAAATCATTTTACATTCCACATGAAGAACAATTCTGCAGTGTGGCTGTAAACGAATGCTTTCTGAAGGTTCCAGATCTTGACTATAGGTCAAAGTACATGTGCTTAGTCCACTACTTAATATGTTAAAGCTCCCACTTCAGTGAGTGTTCGTTTTGTCATTATTCACCGTATTACATTTCTAAGTACGTTAATTTCTTAACTATAAAAAGGTGCATAAATTATTCGCTAGTGATAGATGACACCATCAGTGCATTGATCGGATATTTTACAAAGTTTCGTACACCTATTAATCTGCCCAACATTGAAATAACTATTGTTATAGAAGTTCGATTTACTCGTTTTTTCCTTGTCCTATAACCTTGACCAGACTGCAGTTCAATACATGTTGAGCCATGCAAACTGACTCCGATCCCCTGCATTGACTTGGCCTGACACTATAGTGGCCATAACACACTCAGAAAAAGTTTTGCATCACCCCAGCTCCCAGAGCTCCTGAAGACAGAGGTTGACTGTGGATATCGTATCACAGACACAGTCACTTTGACTGTTCAGACATGTCACTAAACCAGCCCAAAGATGTAAACAACCATGCATGTGCAGCGCCTGTAGATGGAGGGGGTGCGACAGCCGATCACTCCATGTCGTTCCACCAGGAAGAAGGTACACGGCTCGAGTTGTCTGTAGTTCAACCATGCCTAGAGAGTCAGTACCGCGGTTCGATTACGTCTGCATTGTTATTTTGTTCCAGAAAGCGCTCTCAGCAAAGGAAGTGTCCAGACCTCTCGGAGTGAACCAAAGCGATGTTGTTCGGACATAGAGGAGATACAGAGAGACAGGAACTGTCGATGACGTGCCTCGTTCAGGCCGCCCAAGGGCTACTACTGCAGTGGACGACCGCAACCTACGAATTATGGCCCGGACGAGCAGTGACAGCAGTACCAACATGTTGAATAATGCTTTTTATGCAGCCGCAGGACGTCGCTTTACGACTCAAACTGTGCACAAATGGCTGCATGATGCGCTATTTTACTCCCGACGTCCATCGTGAGGTCCATCTTTCCAACCATGACACCATGCAGTGCGTTACAGATGGGCCCAACAACATGCCCAATGGACCGCTCAGGATTGGCGTCAAGTTTTCTTCACAGATGTGTGTCTCATATGCCTTTAACCATAAAATCGTCAGAGACGTGTTTGGAGGCAACCCGGTCAGACTGAACGCCTTAGAAAAGTATCCAGCGAGTGCAGCAAGGTGGAGGTTCGCTGATGTTTTGGGGTGGCATTATATGGGGCCGACGTACGCCGCTGGTGGTCATGGTGGGCGCCATAACGGCTGTGCGATACGTGAATGCCATCCTCCGACCGATAGTGCAATCATATAGTCATCACATTGGCGAGGCATTCGTCTTCATTATTAACGAAAATTCGCGCCCCCATCGTGCAGATCTTGTGAATGACTTTCTTCAGGATAACGACATCGCTAGGCAAGAGTGGGCAGTATGTTCTCTAGATATGAACCCTATCGAACATGCCTGGGATAGACTGAAAAGGGCTGTTTATGGACGATGTGACCTACCAGCAGTCTCCGGGATCTACGCCGAATCGCCGTTGAGGAGTGGGACAGCCTTGAACAACAGTGCCTTGGTGAACTTGCGGATAGTATGCCACGACGAATACAGGCACGCATCAGTTCAAGAGGACGTGCTTTGGGTATTAGAGGTTCCGATGAGTGCAGCCATCTGGACCACCACTTCTGAAATTATCGCTGTATGGGGGTACAACATGCAATGTGTGGTTTTCATGAGCAATAAAAAGGATGGAATTGATGTTTATTTTGGTATCTATTCATATTTTCTATACTGGTTCCTGAAATCTCGGAACTGAAGAGATGCCAAACTTTTTTTGATTTGTGTAGATTCCTTTGCTTAACATAACTGTTTCAACTACATTTTATACATATACATCAACCTGGTTAGCTATAAATAACGTCTTTCATAAAGTAAGACTAAAACATAGCACCAAAGATATGAGATTTAGCTTATTTCATGAAAGCAACGTGATAACTTCTTGCTTTCATTCTAATTTATTTCAGTTATTGTCTTAAGGCACTTTATGCTACCCAGTTGTACAGGTAACATCTATAACGCCACCTAAAATTATGAATAATGGAACTCGTGCCCTCCTTCCGCTTCCATTAATTATTGATAAGCACTGGCGAAAGTACTTTTCAGTGTCCCTGAGGTGATTCAGTCCGTTAATTTTCTTGGTGAATAGATAAGCTACTGAGTATCAGCCCTTGTGTTGAATTCTTACAATTTAGGAGGAACTCGGGTACATCAACAGAAATTCCTTGGTTTTCTTTGATAAAAATGGAGGTTTATACTGAGTGTTGAGCAATACTTTTTCATCAGCAGAGTAGTTTTGCGTTCTCACTAATTTTTTATCGTAGCACACTTGCCATAAAATTGCTCTTTCTCTAATGGACGTTAGTATCTGGTTTATATTCTGTTACCGGGTGGTTTCTGTTCGGGGCAAACTTGGTATTGGATCTACCAAGTCATTCCTTTCCTTTTCCTTATGTACTAGATTAGCTGTGGTGTGTAGTGTACTCCACGAAGGAAGATTGGTTACTGATCGTTCAAAAACTCCCAAGAATTCAACACATTTGGTATGCTTACTCACTGCATATGTCCCCAGGAACCTGCTAAAATCTCAAGAAACCAATGCTATGTCATTTTCTGGAGGATTATATTTTGGGAATAACATCTGTTGAATTTGTTGATTCTCCAAGTATTCTTTTGTATTTATTCAGGTAATGTTTGATGCATTGCCTGCACCTCGCAGATCTCGAGTTATGTTAAAGCCTCAACTGTAGCATTGTGTGTCTCTTTTACATGTTTCATTTCAAAATAATAAGGCTGCAATAACATCAGAGAGCCAGATTATTATGCACAAATTGCAGGTTAACAAGATATTTAATGTTGGCGATAATAGACTTCCAGGTGTTTTCCAGACAGATAACATTTAAAGTAATTAAACGTCCGTATTATGGCCAAGGCTGAAAAATCACGTTCACATTCCGATAAACACTGACTAGCAAAACTGGTTTTCGTAATCTCAATTTTACCTTTTCGATAATGAAGTTGTAATAGGCGTGATATCTGCCTCGAAAATGAGGCGTCAGAGGCAATACAAAAATGTTTTGTCATTTCAGAATGATGTAATGTCCCAGAATGTGTTAACATCTTTTTGACATGGAATTGTCCAAGACCAAGGTGCATTTTTTAAAAACTCAACAGGCAATTCTGTTTAACAGTTGATGAAGGATGAAATGGCTAAGGAATGAACATAACAGTTAGTGGTGTGTGAAACACCCAAAGAGAGAGTATAATCCCATGAAAGCTTTTAACTGTCTGTTGTTTTGGAAACTAGAAAGCTTTCTATAGCTCTCATTTTACACCGTCTCTGGATTATTCCCTATGCGAAATTATGTCCGAAAAGTTTAATTTCATCTCTTCCAAATTTGAATTTCAATAGACTGACCGTGACACCTGCAGACAAAAATTTCTGCAATATCTCTTCCAACATTTCTAAGCGTTCTTACCAGGTAGGAGTGGCTATGAGACTATTATCGACATAAATTATAATTTTTTCTAATGTATTGAGCACAGTATCGAGTTCTGTTATGAAAACTCCAGAACTGACCTTTAGACGGCAAGGTAACATGCAAGAAGATCTCCCAGCGTATACAAGTAAAACGAGTGTATGTTTTCTGGATTGTTTGGAAAGTGTCATCTACCAGAACAAAGCCTCAGGATCGATACCAGACAGAAACTTGAAATGAAGAAATTTTTATAATTGTTATTTGAGGTTTTCCGGTCATCTTTGCACAGGTATGACATTGTGGTTGATTGCTCCAGCATCCAGTACTAGGTGTATCCTCGTGCCCGATTTAACTACTGCTAAAAGTGGACTGCTATATGAAGACAGTGAAGCTTCCATCTACATCTACATCTGTATCTCCATGGATAGTCTGCAAATCACATTTAAGTGCCTGGCAGAGGGTTCAACGAACCACCTTCAAAATTCTCTGTTATTCCAATCTCGTATAGCGCGTCGGGAAGATTGAACGCATAGATCTTTCCGTACAAGCTCTGATTTTCTTTATTTTATCTTGGTGATCGTTCCTCCCTATGTAAGTCGGTGTTAACAAAATATTTTCGCATTCGGAGGAGAAAGTTGATGATAGGAATGTAGTGAGAAGATTCCGTCACAACGAAAGACGCCTTTCTTCTAATGATGTCCATCCCAAATCCTGTATCATTTCTGTGAAACTCTCTCCCACATTTCGCGATAATACAAAACGTGCTGCCTTTCTTTGAACTTTTTCGATGTACTCAGACATTCCTACAAGGACTCGAAATCCATGACTGCCCACTCTAACATAAGTCAATGTCCTTAATACGAGTAGGTGTTGACCATAACTGGCTTACTGTGAAACACACACTCCAACTTAACAGTACGTCTTTAAGTCCCTTTGGTTGCTGTTGAGAAATGCCAGTAACTTCAAGTACTTTGTTATTAACCACATTGCTATCTTCGTATGTTGTAACCTCATTTTCAGAGAGATTAGTGATCAACAGCTTTTTATTCCAAATAAGCTTTATCAGTATATTTCGCTACAACTTGCTATGGCATCTACGTATCCCAACAAAGTCCACAACACGATCTTTCCCTTCTATCTACTGATGGCAGTTTTTGCATTTCTTTCTCGAAGAAATTCGGGACCGAAAATACACCTTTTTATTAACTCCTTGTAATATACGCCTTAATGTTAAGATAATTAGTATAATGCAGGCTACTGTCAATGATGACACTGAAGAATATAACAGGACAATCTCTGATGTATACAATAAGTTAGTTCCAGATAAGCAGGTTCATATATATAACATCCAAATCACGGATGAGCAAATCCAAAACACACTACCAGTCGATGTAGATTCTGTTACGAAATTTTATGTTAGTAATGAGAGTGAAAACCATGACGAGTAATTCTCCAATTTAAACAAATGATTTGATGAAACTCGGTCAGCATTGTACCTGATGCATTCAGTAGGTAATGTAATACAAAATTTATTTCTGAAAGCAGATTGGCTTTAGCCTGGATTCCAATGTACGATATTAATCTCCAAACTTTTGACTAGAAAATTCCAATTTCTGTAATCTCTGTTCAGTGCAACAGCCTTACATCACCTTTCTGTGGGTCCTTGGTACCATTTTACTGGTTCACTTTAGAATCAATGTCTTGCGGCATCAATAAATTCATCATCAACATACGGCTGCCCATGGAGCTCATCCTTCATTGGGCAGGCGGGTGGAAGTCAGAAGGTGCGAGACACGGGCCATAGTGTTGATGAGATAGAGCAGCCCGATGAAGTTCTGTGAGCTCCTCTTGCTGTCTGATCGTTGCTCGTCGATTACCTCGGGTGAGACTGTTCACACGTTCCAACAATACAGGAGCTGCAACTGTGTGACCGACCAGCTCACAGGAGATCGCACAAGTTTGCTCGACCTTGTTGCGATGATGACACACGCGCCACTGAACGACTAACTGTGCTTTTATTTACTACCGAGTCTCTGTAGGCATTCTGAAAGTCTGCAACGCTCAAAATTTCCGCCAAAAGGCAAAGACAGGTCTCTGGTTGGAATGTACCTCCCTTACTGACGCCATTTTGAAGGCTATGTAGAGCACTGCCACCAATCGGAACTTCATGTAAACATAAGGGCTGATTCGTGAATGTCCTACGATCTTCTACAACAATTTTCGCATGTTTCAAAGAAACCGAGAGAAACATTTTATTGCCTTATTTCCTGAAAGGCGCTGATGTAATAGAATGTTTTCAACATAGAATTTTGTAAAAACTAATCCTAAAATGACATTTGGCAGTGTAGCTGGCATTCAGCAAGATATCAATGATGTTACTGCCGGGTGCACTGATATCTTCGCTGAGAGATTAGATTTGAAGTTAAGAAAACTAATTACAGCAAATAACAACAGTCGAAGTGCTGACAAAGGAGACCACTATGTAAAAATAGTTACTTTTCCCAAATTTTTTGGTAAGAGAAAAGTACATAGCATATATAGCCGCGGGACGAAAAATGGAGATATTGTTAACGAGATCCACTATTTGAGACTAAGTGGATTAGGCAAAGTTGTCACTAAGATAAAAGTATGCCCTATCGGGAATCGTAGGGAGAAACCCGGGAATACTTCGAAGGCTCCATGTCAGGTGGTTGCTTTGCCAAAGAAAGTCAGGAAAGGTAACGGTTGGAAAGGCCTAAAGTAGAAATAAAAAACGAGTTGGAACGAAAATAGTAATAAAGTAAGCAACGTAAAAAATGACAGATATACACTCCTGGAAATTGAAATAAGAACACCGTGAATTCATTGTCCCAGGAAGGGGAAACTTTATTGACACATTCCTGGGGTCAGATACATCACATGATCACACTGACAGAACCACAGGCACATAGACGCAGGCAACAGAGCATGCACAATGTCGGCACTAGTACAGTGTATATCCACCTTTCGCAGCAATGCAGGCTGCTATTCTCCCATGGAGACGATCGTAGAGATGCTGGATGTAGTCCTGTGGAACGGCTTGCCATGCCATTTCCACCTGGCGCCTCAGTTGGACCAGCGTTCGTGCTGGACGTGCAGACCGCGTGAGACGACGCTTCATCCAGTCCCAAACATGCTCAATGGGGGACAGATCCGGAGATCCTGCTGGCCAGGGTAGTTGACTTACACCTTCTAGAGCACGTTGGGTGGCACGGGATACATGCGGACGTGCATTGTCCTGTTGGAACAGCAAGTTCCCTTGCCGGTCTAGGAATGGTAGAACGATGGGTTCGATGACGGTTTGGATGTACCGTGCACTATTCAGTGTCCCCTCGACGATCACCAGTGGTGTACGGCCAGTGTAGGAGATCGCTCCCCACACCATGATGCCGGGTGTTGGCCCTGTGTGCCTCGGTCGTATGCAGTCCTGATTGTGGCGCTCACCTGCACGGCGCCAAACACGCATACGACCATCATTGGCACCAAGGCAGAAGCGACTCTCATCGCTGAAGACGACACGTCTCCATTCGTCCATCCATTCACGCCTGTTGCGACACCACTGGAGGCGGGCTGCACGATGTTGGGGCGTGAGCGGAAGACGGCCTAACGGTATGCGGGACCGTAGCCCAGCTTCATGGAGACGGTTGCGAATGGTCCTCGCCGATACCCCAGGAGCAACAGTGTCCCTAATTTGCTGGGAAGTGGCGGTCCGGTCCCCTGCGGCACTGCGTAGGATCCTACGGTCTTGGCGTGCATCCGTGCGTCGCTGCGGTCCTGTCCCAGGTCGACGGGCACGTGCACCTTCCGCCGACCACTGGCGACAACATCGATGTACTGTGGAGACCTCACGCCCCACGTGTTGAGCAATTCGGCGGTACGTCCACCCGGCCTCCCGCATGCCCACTATACGCCCTCGCTCAAAGTCCATCAACTGCACATACGGTTCACGTCCACGCTGTCGCGGCATGCTACCAGTGTTAAAGACTGCGATGGAGCTCCGTATGCCACGGCAAACTGGCTGACACTGACGGTGGCGGTGCACAAATGCTGCGCAGCTAGCGCCATTCGACGGCCAACACCGCGGTTCCTGGTGTGTCCGCTGTGCCGTGCGTGTGATCATTGCTTGTACAGCCCTCTCGCAGTGTCCGGAGCAAGTATGGTGGATCTGACACACCGGTGTCAATGTGTTCTGTTTTCCATTTCCAGGTGTGTAGCAAAGGTTTTCTCAAGAAAGGAGTAAGTTGAAAAGGAAAGAGGCTCACGTTTCCGTGGCGGTAAGCAAAATAAAGATCGTGGCAGAAAACACTTATGAGAATTTATATTTTCATAACTGTAGACAAAATGACGGTTATGACACCAAGAACCCTGGCGGGAGTTCAATATTTCAGTAACGACAGACGATTCAATAATAATGTTAAGGCCAATATGGAGAAAAGGAAAGAGCCAAGGAAAGAGAATAAAGATAATTATCATTTTGGTGTGAGGTTTGAAGTTGGTAATATTGACACGTAGCAGTGATTGATATAGCTAGCAAGTTAGGTCCCACTGTAAAGGAGAAGTTTGCGAACAAATAATAGTCAGAGAGAGACGGTGTTATCAGAGCAGTGATCTGACATTGTAAATCAACGAGTGATAGTAAAAATGAGGCAAGAAGAAAAAGTTTTGAGAAAAATTGTGGATGGTGGTACCAGATAAATCTTCATTTTTACTCGTATGATGGGAAAGAATCTGCTAGCACACTTTGCTGACTTCGTGAGTTTGAAGAAGGGCAGTATGATCGTTAAGGTAAGTGGTATGGAGAAAACTATGAAACTGGAAAATGTTGATTGTTTCTTTAAGATTCTATGTGGTGATCAATAAATTCTTCAATACGAATTCAGCAGAGATGAAATGAAAGCAGAGAAGGAAAATAATAGTCAGAACATTAGCGAACAAAACTAGTAAACTGTGAAATGAGAGTTAAATTAAAAGAAATTAATAAGATCAATGAAGCAGTAGAAGCAACAGTAGAGAATTTGAAATACCTTGAAACATGATGAAGAATGATGGTAAAGTATAAAATGTTACTGACACAATGAAAATAATTTAGCAAGCTATAAAAGAGAGTTACAGAATTTGTTTTCAAGGAAACTGAATGTATTTTCGAAATCCACAGGATTAATGAAAAATGACGAAAATTCATTGAATATTACGCACAGGATGGTGATGTATGGAGGGAATTTGGAAGAGTAGTATATCAAGAGCAGGGAACATATCTGAATTTAATTAGAAACGTTACACCCTGAATAGAAAGTAATATAAGGTATATGCAACGTAGATGGTGCTAAAAGGCGCCGGCCGCGGTGGTCTCGCGGTTCTAGGCGCGCAGTCCGGACCCGTGCGACTGCTACGGTCGCAGGTTCGAATCCTGCCTCGGGCATGGATGTGTGTGATGTCCTTAGGTTAGTTAGGTTTAAGTAGTTCTAAGTTCTAGGGGACTGATGACCACAGCAGTTGAGTCCCATAGTGCTCAGAGCCATTTGAACCATTTGTTAAAAGGCACCATGGCAGTTAAGGGAGAATCCATCTGCTCTGACATGCTTGAGTACAAGATATCGACGAGAATATCTCTCTAGTAATTACACCTACGAAGAATAGTAGCGCCACAAGCGTATAAAATTAGTAAGACTAACAATAGTTTTCAGAATTTGAGAAAACGTATATTTAGTACAGTGCTTGCATACAGTAAGTAACACAAGCTGAATGAGCTCCCAGAGAGCAAAGAATCACATTTGTTTTGGCGTCAGGAAGGCATTTAAAAAATAATTCAAATGGCTTTGAACACTATGGGACTAAACATCTGGGGTCATCAGTCCCCTAGACTTAGAACTACCTTAAACCTAACTAATCTAAGAACATCACACACATCCATGCCCGAGGCCGGATCCGAACCGGCAACCGTAGCAGCAGCGCGATTAGGGACTGAAGCGCCTAGAACCGCTCAGCCGGCAAGGCATTTAAAGGGCCATGGTGGTAGAGAGGTGCTAAACGGCTCTGAGAGTTGCGGCCAACAACAGACACAGTCGGAGTGTGAGAATGTATGAACGCACGTGTGCCGTAAACATTAGCCTCATAGAGTACGGAGAAAAGTACTTCATACATGTAGTTGTCTTCATATTGGAGATCATTATGATGATTAAGTGATCAATTTAAAAAATATATACAATGGGCTTAGATTCTGAAAGAACAAAGTTGAAAAGGATGGTTCAAATGCTTCAAATGGCTCTGAGCACTATCGGACTTAACATCTATGGTCATCAGTCCCCTAGAACTTAGAACTACTTAAACCTAACTAACCTAAGGACAGCACACAATACCCATTCATCACGAGGCAGAGAAAATCCCTGACCCTGCCGGCAATCGAACCCGGGAACCCGGGGGCGGGAAGCGAGAACGCTACCGCACGGCGACGAACTGCGGACTGAGAAAGATAGTGAGAGTATTAATGTATCAATCATATGATCAGTTAGTCGTTTACTATGGAACAATTAACTACAGAAATATGATTGAAAGTAAATATTCGTGGGTTAATAAAACTATCCGTTGAAGAATCTTTTAAATTTGCCACTTGAGTAGAATAAGAAAATAATCATCATAATATGCAGTTTCGGAGATGCGACAATCATAATTATTTTGTTTCCAAAATGTATGTTTTTGTTACATCACTCGTACTAGACTTAATGGTGAATGGAAACATGGGGAAATTCGCAGCTCATGTAAACAGGTGACAAACTAAGAGTCATATCGGATGAGCGGTCAGCAGCATGAGACACAGTTGGCGTATCTTCACTTAATGACGCTCAGCAGGGAAACACAGAGGACACACATCGCCTTGGACCTACAATTTCGACCAGCGAGTAATAGTGTTTCAAGCAAATTTAATCTGTTAGTGCCAAGAGTTCCCAAAAAACGGACTTGACTCGTAAGTGGTCCATAATAGACGTAATGGAGAACGTCACTGCACCGTAGTAAAGAGAAATGAAGTTCCTTAGTGTATTTTGTGTAACGTTTTTGTGTATTCCGTCTGTTTTGTGTCAGTGTAGTGTAAATTTTGCAGTAATGCTCCAACGTATTTCCCTGGGACAGCCAACAATAAGCTGAAATATATCAGTGAAACAGGCTATTGTTTTTCATACGATTTTGTAAAACCAAATAATATTTTGCTGATGATATAAGCATATCTGTATACCTAATCCATATTTAGAAACTGATAATTCATGGTCTTAGACATGTTACGTTTCCTATGTTATTTTTCTTCAGTGATTCTCAAAAGGGTAATGATCTGTAATATTATGAGCGCATCTGAGAAAAATTCAAAGATCCTGGTGTGACAATTTTTGGGAAATTTAAAGGTGGCTACTTACTAACTGCAAATTTATTGATATCTGTTGAAATGCTGGATTTTATGTTTCAAGCTTTTCATAATGGAATACTATAAATAATTTGATACCAAAAAAAATGTCAGATGACCTAAATGACTCGCCCCAAGAATCGTAAGACCTTGAACCCAGTGTTTCCAAAATTATGATTTTGATGTAAAAAAAAAAACAAATTTGAGAAAGAATTACCGAGGGGAATGTGTAAAGGACGCGTTACATTCTAATTACATTTTATTTCCTGATTTTCGAGATTAACATTTTATATCACGTCTGCATTTATCAGTAGCTTTCAACAGGCTTGGGCAGCACGGCAGAACGCAAAGCAGGGAGTAAGATTTCAGTTCCCATGCTGGCTGAAGCAGCTGCTGGAAGATCTGGCTATGCCACTAGACGGTGAGAATGAGGTGTTATGGCTAGATGTGAAAAAGACAATTATGAAAACGCGTGATACATAAAAACCCACAGCCATGCTGGTGCTAAACAAGTAATTTTGTTTAGTAAATACTAACCAACAAAAGACACTTTTTCCGCTAGAGATACCATAAGAAGCGTACAGCCCAAAATTACTTTCATGCAACAATATTGCAACGCAGAGAAACAACTATTTCAATAAACTGATGAATAATGTTTAAGGTAGCGAAGTTTTGTGAACAGCTACAATGTTTCAGGATTGTTAAGTACCAGTTCTAGACTTTGCATCACAGTTGCCAATCGTGGATGCGATACCTTTCCATCTATTTCTGTCACAAGACCCTGCCCTCAGGAAATAGTTCGTATCATGATGTAACTGATCGATTGTTTTATTTATTAATAGATTACTTTGTTTTCGTAAATAAAAACATCTTAACGAACCCATAAAGATTACTTCAAATACTGTAGCCTCCAAATTCATACTTAGAAATTACAAGATACAGAATTGCACTTTCCAGAGAATCTAATGGAGCTGATACTGCTTCTGCGAGGGAAGTCCACCACGAGAGCGTTACAGCAAAAGAGGTAGGAATAAATCCTACATGACGACTCACTAAGACAATCGAAGGATGGGCTGTCCAACTCTTTCAAGTCTCAGCTGGAAAAGACAACCAGTCATATTGTATGCCTCTTATGACAACTTCTACAGGCTCCTTCTCTAAAATATTATACTTCTGGAGGTTCAGAAAAATAGGGGGAGGGAGATTTTACATCCTTTACTACCCGAAAATTACTTCATCATCCTATTTCTTACATTCACATCCAGCTGCATTTGCACCTTGACAGGATTCGACTTACCTCCTACAGTGCCAATTATTCTGCAATTTTGCGCAGGATAAGTAGGTGATGCTTTAACATTACTGATTTCACTACATAACGTTTTGGATATCATGTTAACCATATCTCCAGTATCAAGTAAAACAACTGTAGGCAAAGTTCCTACAACACCTCAAATACAAGCTTTTACAATCTCTTCTATTCCATCTGAACATCTATGATAACTGTCCGGCAATTCAGTCCTGATATTCGTATCATCATTGTATCTCTACACCTTACTTATTGGATTTAAATTGCCTCCACAGCGTTCATGGCCTACCTCCGGGAGCTTAATGAGACCAAATGCATTTCGACAGACTGCCGCTCACAGTTTGTGTCTTATCTGTGACTTTCAGAATAATGGCTATGGGGCTGTGATATCTCCAATGCAGGTCAACATTATGATAGAAATGCAAATGTGACTGTGTGTATTTTTCACATTGTACTGTGGGTGGTTTCTTCGATGAGGGTGCCACTGACTGTCGTAGTTATCATGATTCTAATTGAAGTGTAGCTGATTCCACAGACCAGAATATCCCTGGAGTAGGAGAGTAAAGAGATTATGAGCACAGTTTTCATGTATTCAAGATGGCGCATCCGCCTCCTCCCACTCTAGGAAATCTCTGCCCCATCGAGCACTTCCTTCCCCTCATGCAAACTCCCTCCGCCTCATGCCTCCCTACTTCCCCTCCCTTCCCCTACCTCCCCTCCCTTCTTACCACTAGTAAAATGGCGGAAAAGCGCTGAATCTGTGCTGAACTGTTGGTGTTGGGGGACATTATTTTCTTTACTTTGAGTGTTATGCTATTGCAAATGGGCAGGGAAAGCTCACAGTATATTCAACTCATGAGATGTTGGTGATGGATAGAGAGGACTTTTATATTACCTACAAGCATGCCGATTAGGACTGTGTCCATAGTGACCTGCATGTGGACTTGATACAAAAGATAATGGAGGAGAATCAGAGGAAGAATACTTTTCAGCAAATAATGCTAATGGAGCAGGAGGGTATCAAGATACATTTTGCAACAGAACTCATGAAGATAGCTGCTGGTACTGGAACTCTCAACCTTTTTTGAAATGGCCAATCTATATACCCTAGAGACAAGTGTCTGCTCTTCAACAACTCCAGCCTGACCGACTTAGTTCACCATACCGCCAAAGGAGCGGGCACCAAATTCTGATGGTATGGGTGAAAAACATTTGGTAGGAACCAAAAGAAACTTGGCATCTGATTACGTGATCATGATGTCAGGACGAATGCAGTAGCCTATGGCAAATGCAATCACATTGTTTCCAGTGATTAATCACAGTTGAGCACTACCACTGACGAACATTATGGTGGGTGACTTATAGCAAGGACAAACTCATCTGATAATTTGGAGAGACACAATGGTATTACTCCTGTTGTCATGGTGTGGGGAGCCATTGGTTATGACTTCGGATCCCAGTTTGTCAGTGTCTGAGGAAACTCTGTTGATACATCATAATATTGTGGACGTTCTGAATCCTCATATGTTACTCTCAAGAATTGCATGAAGGAGGCACCTTTCATCAAGACAATGGACACCTGCACCACCCACGTGTTTCTATGAAATGAGTGCGTGACGTGCGGTATTCCTGTGGTTTGCAACCAGATGGAACTTGTGTTGGAATGACTCACGTCAGCTCTGTCCCACTGCCAGTATCATAGTTGTAAGTCAAAACGGATAAAACAGCTTCATGACACCACACTCAACTGAATCACTGCATGCTTCTTGACCAGAGGCTGTGCAACATCGTACTGATAAATCGTATCATACTGGTACATTCTTTGTACATATAACTCAATTTTTAAAGGATTGAAATATCGTCATATACTTTTTTTCCTGTGAATTTTCGTTTCCTTTCCTCTTCCCATTGTGGGTGCTTCAGTCCTTTTGTCAGGCAGTGTACTACAAAAGTTCACACTTCTGTAATACCATCAATTTATTGAGCACTTGACAGTGCCAATGAAATCTCTATTTGTACATATTTGTATTAGGAAATTTATTTGCAATTGCGGAATATTTCTGACTTAGCTTCATTAAGTATGAACAATTACCTTTCAGTGCCGCATGAAAATTTTTGTGAGACCCACACTCAAATCCGAATTTCCCACTTTTCGCAAGCGATCGCCTTAACGACTGCAGCTGTCCATGCCCGTCTCCAGGACCAACTCAGTGATCCTTATATCAAAATGGCTATCCCCCATTTCTCTCAACTTTACTCGCATTTTCGCCATGAGGTGTTGATGGCTCTGAGCACTATGGGACTTAACAGCTGCGGTCATCAGTCCCCTAGAACTTAGAACTACTTAAACCTAACTAACCTAAGGACATCACACACATCCATGCCCGAGGCAGGATTCGAACGTGCGACCGTAGCAGTCGCGCGGTTCCGGACTGAGCGCCTAGAACAGCGAGACCACCGCGGCCGGCTGGTGTTGATGAGACAAGCATCTAAATAAAGCTGAAAAACACAGAATTTGTATAGGAACCATAGCCGCAGTAAGGACGAACATGAACGGCCATCGATACACAGTTCACCATGTATCTCATCCGCAGATCAACGATGAGTCAGCTGAGAAAGGGATCCTACATAATCGATTGAGAAAAGGAATTCTCCCACCCATTCAGGGAACGGACCCATCCAGGTAACGACCCATTCAGGGAACCCACCCACCCAACAAATAGAAGTGGACAGGATACAGGAAACGAGACTGAGGAGCCTCTCCTTGCGGTGGCCGAATAGTGAGACAGCGTTGAGTTGCTTCAGGAGGACAGGCAACTGTGCAGTCGATGTGATGAAGAAACTATGGTAGGTGTATAGACTGGGGAAGTGCTCCGAGTTAAGGGTCACACTGAAAGGGCAATGTCCAACTTGTGTGAGAAAAATTGACATTAGCCACAGGAAAAGGTGGGGGCACCATCTCTACCCCCCCCCCCTCCCAGATAATGATTCTAGCACAAGCGTTCAAACCAGGGACGCTTAAATTCAACCAGTATAAGCAGCTGCCTGTCCTACAGCAAGCGATGACGAACATAGCTCCCCTCAACGACAGTGGACATACAGCTTTTAATCAACCAGGCACTTTACAAGACCTTTGGACGGCAGTGATAACAAACAAAGGAGTAATGACGAAAGGCGTGGAGTATCTGACAACAGCCTGACGTATTGTGCTCACCATACAGAACACACGCTTTGTCAACGTCTATGCACCATCAGGGTCTGTCAGTAGACGTTAACTGTCCGCGTTTTTAAAAGGAAGAATTGCCCCATTACTCATTCGCACTTGCGACAACATTATTTATGGTGGGACTATAACTGTGTTGTGTCCCAGAATGACCAGACCCCCCATTTCAGAAATTTTCCAAAGCTACCAGCTATAAAAGGAGACCTGCGCCTAACTGATAATTGGGAACACCTAAATGGTGGCCACACAGGATTCACACGTGTCACGAACCACTCAGCAACCCTCGGCGTCCTTTTGTACAGTCTGTTTCCATAGACTTACGGTGGGAGGTGATACGGTGGATTTCTAGGTCCTCCACGAATTATTCCCGCCCGATGTGTCGGTTGTCAACAATCACTAGGAAATACAACGGCTAAAGGCCACGATAACGGCTTTAACACGAAAGAAATTACATATGTTCCAGATTAGAACGCGGCTTTGAGGCGGCGCCCAAAGCGAACAACCTTCCATATATCACGTGATTAAGGTGCGAATAAGTAGCTGCAGGAAGCTCAGCACTGAACGTCGAGCGGCGGGCTGACGACTGTTGCTTCAACAGCGATAAATTGAAGCTAAGATGAATATATATTGTGAGATGCTTCGTGCTGCTACGTCGCGGGACTGGGTGGCGATGAAAGAGTTACTGTCGGTAATTATCCACAGGATGGAGCAGGCGGAGGAACTTTGGTTGGTGGCTGCATTGACGGACTACGAAGTGGTCGACGGACTGATGACAGGCTCGTAGAACTATTCACTCGATACAGATGGTATCCTTGTATATTTCTACCGCAAAATTAAATGTCAGATGTTACCGGAACTAACTTGCATGTGACAGGAACTGGTGGATCAAGACGAAGACATCCAACAAAATTTTTGTGAAGGCTTTATTATAATGGTTCCTAAAACGCCAACGGACATAACCGTCCGTTAACCCTCTTAAACAGTGGTTAGAAGGTATTTACTAAGATTACAGCTAGGAATATAAAGCCGGGAATGACCTCAAGTCACAGCCCCGTAACAAACTAAGTGACGATGTAGATTCTGCATTCACGAAATTGTAAACTGGAAATTTGTGGTAAGGTCTTATGGGACCAAACTACCTAGGTAATCGGTCCCTAAGCCAACACACTACTTAATCTATAACTTACGCTATGGACAGCACACGTACCCATGGCCGAGGAAGGACTCTCCGGC